>NW_026131606.1:0-30030 GCF_903995435.1 Acomys russatus
TCCGAGCTCGGGTTCGGGTTCGTTTCGTTCTGGTTGGGGTTGGGTTTTCGCGTTATCTTTCGTTTACGGTTTGGGTTCGGGTCCTGGTCTGGATTGCGGGCTGCGTGAGGGTTAGGCTCCCTTGCGTCCTCGGGCCGGTCTCGGCTCGGTCGCGTGCTCGCGGGCGCTGGGCTTCGGCTTCGTGATCGGTCACCCGGTGTCGGGTGTAGGTTAGCGCTAGGGTTAGGATTAGAGTTAGGTTAGGGTTAGTGATAGGGCTAGTGGAAGGGTTAGGGATAGGGTTAGGGTTAGGGTTAGGGCTAGGGTTATAGGATTAGGGTAGGGTTAGGGCTAGGGCTAGGATTAGATTTAGGATTAGGGTTAGGGCTAAGGTTAGGGTTAGGGTTGGGATTGGGGTTGAGGTTAGATTTAGGGTTAGGTTTAGAGGTAGGGTTAGGTTTAGGTTTAGGTTAGTGTTAGGGCTAGGTTTAGGGTAAGGCTTAGGGTTATGTTTAGGATTAGGGGTATGTAAGGTTTAGAGTTATTGTCAGGTTTAGGGCTAGGGTTAGGGTTAGTGTTAGCTTTAGGGCTAGGCTTAGGGTTAGGGTTAGGGTTAGGGCTAGGTTTAGGGTTAGGGTTAGTGTTAGGGCTAGGTTAGGGTTAGGGTTAGGGTAAGAGTTAGGTTTAGGTTTAGTGTTAGAATTAGGTTTAGGGTTAATGTTAGGGTTAGGGTTAGGGTTATGGTTATGGCTAGGCCTAGGGCTACGTCTAGGGTGAGGGCTAGGGCTAGGGTTAGGGTTAGGGTTATGGTTAGGCTTAGGGCTTGGGTTAGTGTTAGGGTTTGGTTTAGGTCTAGGTCTAGTATTAGGGTTAGTGTCAGGGTTAGGCTTAGTGTTAGGGATAGGTTTAGGGTTAGGGTTAGGGTTATAGTTAGGGTTAGGGTAGGTATAGGGTTAGGGTTAGGTTACGGTTAGGGTTAGCGTTAGGGTTGGGTTAGGGTTAGTGTTAGAATTATGGTTAGGATTAGGGCTAGGATTAGGGTTAAGATTAGGGTTAGTGTTAGGACAAGGGCTAGGGTTTGTGTTAGTGTTAGGATTAGGGGTAAGTCTAGGGTTAGGATTAAGGTTATGGTTAGGGCTAGGGCTAGGGTAAGTGTTAGGTTTAGGGTTAGGATTAAGGTTATGGATAGGGCTAGGGCTAGGGTAAGTGTTAGGGTTAGGGTTAGCTCTAGGTTAAGGTTTAGGTTTAGGTTTCGGGTTAGGATTAGGGTTAGGTCTCAGGGTTAGGGTTAGTGTCAGAGCTAGGGTTAGAGTTAGAGTTAGGGTGAGGTTTAGAGTTAGCGTTAGGGCTAGGGTTAGGGTTAGGGTAAGGCTAGGGTTATGTTTAGGGTTAGCAATAGGGTTAGGGTTAGGGTTAGAGCTAGGGTTAGGGTTAGGGCTAGGGCTAATGTTAGGTTTAGGGTTAGGATTAGGGCTAGGGTTTGGGTTAGGGCTAGTGCTAGGGTTAGGGATAAGGTTAGGTTTAGGGGTAAGGGGAAGGGTTAGGGTTAGAGTTAGTGTTAGGGCTAGGATTAGGGTTAGTTTTAGGGTTAGATTTAAGGTTAGGGTTAAGGCTAGGTTTAGGATAAGTGTTAGGTTTAGGGTTAGGATTAGGGTTAGGGTTTGGGTTAGGGTTAGGGTAAGGGTGAGGGTTAGGGTTAGGGCTAGACCTAGGGCTAGGTCTAGGGTTCGGTCTAGGGCTAGGGTTAGGGTTAGGATTAGTGTTAGGGCTTGTGTTAGGGTTAGGGTCAGCGTCAGAGTCAGGGTTAGTGTTAGTGTTAGGGTCAGGTTATGGTTAGGGTTAGGTTCAGGGTTAGGGTCAGGGTCTGGTTCAGGGTTAGGCTCAGGGTCTGGTTCAGGGTCCGGTTCAGGGTCAGGGTCATGTTCAGGGTAAGGTTCAGTGTCACGGTGAGGGTTAAGGTTAGGGTTGGGGTTGGGGTTAGGGTTAGAGCTAGGGATAGGGCTAGGGTTAGGGTTAGGTTTAGGTTTAGGACTAGGGTTAGGGTTAAGGATAGGGTTAGGGTTAGGGCTAGGTTTAGGTTTACAGTTAGGGTTATGGTTAGTGTTAGGGTAAGGTTTAGTGTTAGGTTTAGGGATAGGGTTAGGGTTAGGTTTAGGGTTAGGGTTAGGCAACGGCTAGGGTGAGGGTTAGGGTTAGGGTTAGGGTTAAGGCTAGGGTTAGGATTAGGGTTAGGTTTAGGGCTATGGCTAGGGTTAGGGTTAGGGTTAGGGCTAGGTTTAGGGTTAGTGTTAGCGTTAGGGTTAGGGGCTAGGTTTAGAGTTACGGTTAGGGTTTTTGTTAGGGTTAGCGTTAGGGTTAGGTTTAGTTTTAGGGTTAGGTTTAGGGATAGGGTTAGGGTAATGGTTAGGTTTAGGTTTAGGGTTAGGGTTAGGGTAAGGGTAGGGTGTGGGTTAGGGTTAGGGTTAGGATTATTGTTAGGGCTAGTGTTAGGATTAGGGTTAGTGTTAGAGCTATGGCTAGGGTTAGGGTTAGGTTTAGGGTTAGGGTTAGGGCTACGGTTAGGGTTAGGGTTAGGTTAGGGTTGGGTTGGGTTTAGGGTTAGCTTTAGGTTTACCGATACGGTGAGGGCAAGAGCTAGGGCTAGGTTTAGGCTTATGGTTAATGTTAGGATTAGGGTTAGGGTGAGGGTTAGGGTCAAGGTTAGTGCTAGGGCCAGGCCTAGGGCTAGGGCTAGGGCTAGGGCTCAGGGTTAGGATTAGGGTTAGGGCTCAGGGTTAGGGTTAGTGTTAGGGCTAGGGTTAGGGTTAGGGTTAGGTTAGGGTTAGCGTTAGGGCTAGGGTAAGGGTTAGGGTTAAGTTTAGGGTTGGGGCTAGGATTAGGGTTAGGGTTAGGTAAGGGTTAGGCTTATGGCTGGGGTTAAGTTTAGTGTTAGGGTAGAGTTAGAGTTAGTGTTAAGGTTAGGGCTAGGGTTAGGGTTAGGGTTAGCGTTAGTGCTAGGGTTAGGGTTAGGGTTAGGGTTAGGTTTAGGGTTAGAGATAGGGTTAGGGTTAGGTTTAGAGTTAGGATTAGGGCTAGGGTTCATGTTAGGGTTAGTGTTAGGGCTAGGGTTAGTTTTAGGGCTAAATTTATGATTAGTGTCAAGTTTAGGGCTAGTGTTAGGGTTAGGTTTAGGTTTAGGGTTAGGGTTAGGGATAGGTTTAGGTTTAGGGATAGGGTTAGGTTTGGGGTTGAGGTTAAAGTGAGGGTACGGTTAGGGCTAGGGTTAGGGTTAGGGTTAGTGTTAGGGCTAGGGTTAGGGATAGGGTTAGGGTTAGGTTTAGGGCTAGGATTAGGGTTAGGGTTAGGGTTAGGACTAGGTTTAGGGTTAGGGTTAGGTTTAGGGTTAGGGCTAGGGTTAGGATTAGGTTTAGGGTTAGAGTTAGGTTTAGAGTTAGGGTTAGGGCTAGGGTTCATGTTAGGGTTAGTATTAGGGCTAGGGTTAGGTTTAGGGCTAAGTTTAGGATTAGGGTTAGGGTTAAGTCTAGGGTTAGGGTTAGCGTTAGGGTTAGGGATAGGGCTTTGGCTAGAGATAGGGCTAGGGCTAGGGCGAGGATTAGGATAGGTTTAGGGTTAGGTTTAGGTTTAGTGGTAGGGTTAGGTTTTGGGTTAGGTTTAGGTTTACGGATAGGGTTAGGTTTGGGGTTGAGGTTAAAGAGAGGTTATGGTTAGGGCTAGGGTTAGGGTTAGGGCTAGTGTTAGGGTTAGGGTTACTGGTAGGTTTAGGTTTAGGTTTAGGGTTAGGTTTAGGGCTAGGATTAGGTCTACGTTAGGGTTAGGCTTAGGGTAAGAGTTAGGTTAGGTTTGGGCTAGGGTTAGGTTTAGGGTTAGGGTTACTGTTAGGGTTGGGGTTGAGGTTAGCTTTAGGGTTTAGGGTTAGGTTTAGTGTTAGGGCTAGGTTTAGGGTTAGGGTTGGCGCTAGGGTTCATGTTATGGTTATGGTGAGGGTTAGGGTTAGGTTTAGGGATAGGTTTAGGATTAGGTTTAGAACAAGTTTAAGATTAGGGTTAGCGTTAGGGCTATGGCTAGGTTTAGGGTTAGGTTTAGGTTTAGGGTTAGGGTAGGTTTAGGTTTAGGGATAGGGTTAGGTTTGGGGTTAGGGTTATGGTTAGGGTTAGTGTAAGGTTTAGGGTTAGGGTTAGGGATAGGTCTAGGGCTAGGGTTAGGGTTAGGGTTAATGTTAGGGTTAGGTTTAGGGTGAGGGTGAGGGTTAGGGTTAGGTTTAGTGCTAGGGCTAGGCCTAGGGCCTGGGCTAGGGCTAGTGCTCAGGGTTAGGTTCAGGGTTAGGGCTCAGGGTTATGGTTATGGTTAGGGCTAGAGTTAGGGTTAGGGTTGGGGTTAGAGTTAGGGTTAGGGTTTGGGTTGAGGTTTGGGTAAGGTTTAGGGTTAGGATTAGGGTTAGGGTTTCGGTTGGGTTTAGGTTAAGGGTTAGGGTTAGCTTTAGCGTTAGCATTACGGTTATGTTTAGGGTTAGGTTAGGGTAGGTTTATAGTTATGGTTAGGGTTAGGGTTAGCTTACGGTTTGGGTTAGGGTATGGTTAGGGTATGGGGTTAGGGCTAGGGCTAAGGTTAGGTTTAGGGTTAGGGTTAGCGTTAAGGCTAGGGTTAGGTTTAGGGTTAGAGTTAGGTTAGGGCTAGGGTTAGGTTTAGGGTTATGGTTAGGGCTAGGGTTAGTGTTAGAGTTAGGGTTAGGGTTGGGGTTGAGGTTATGTTTAGGGTTAGGTTAGGGTTAGGGTTATGGCTAGGGTTAGGGTTAGGTTAGTCTTAGGTTTAGTGTTAGGGCTAGGGTTAGGGTTAGCGTTAGGGCTAGGGATAGAGTTACGGTTAGGGTTAGGGCTAGGGCTAGAGATAGTGCTAGGGCTAGGGCTAGGGTTAGAGTAGGGTTGGCGTTAGGTTTAGGGTTAGTGGTAGGGTTAGGTTTGGGTTAGGGTTAGGGTTATTGCTAGGGCTAGGGCTAGATTTAGGGTCAGTGTTAGTGTTAGGCTTAGGGTTTATGTCAGGGTTAGGTCTAGGTCTAGGACTAGTGAGGACTAGGGCTAAGGGTAGGGTTAGGTTTAGGATTAGAGTTAGGGTTAGGGTTAAGGTTAGGGCATAGTGTTAGTGTTAGGGTTAGGGTTAGGTTTAGAGCTAGGGCTAGCGCTAGGGCTAGGGCTAGGGCTAGGGCTAATGTTAGGGTTAGGGTTAGGGCTAGTGCTAAGGCTACGGGATAACCTTAAGTTTCGGGCTAGGGTTAGGGCTAGGGCAAGTTTTAGGGTTAGGGTTAGGGTTAGGGTTGGGGGTTTGGTTAGGGTTAGAGCTAGGGCTAGGCATAGGGCTAGGGCTAGGCCTGGGGCTAGGTTTTGGGCTAGGGCTATGTTTAGTGTTAGGGTTAGCATTAGGGTTAGGGTTTGGGCTAGGTGCAGCGCTAGGACTACAGCTAGGGCTAGGGCTAATGCTAGGGCTAGGGTTAGGGTTAGGATTAGGGTTAGGGTTAGGGCATATGGTTAGGGTTAGGGTAAGTGATAGGGTTAGGTTTAGGTTTAGGGGTATGGTTACGGATAGGGTTAGGTTTACAATTAGGGTTTGGATTAGGGCTAAGGCCAAGGCCAGGGCTAGGGTTAAGGATAGGGTTAGGGTTAGGGTCAGGATTAGGGTTAGGGCTAGGGCTTGGGTTAGGGTTAGGTTTGGGTTAGTTCTAGGGTTACGGCTAGGGCTAGGTCGAGAGTTAGGACTAGGGCTAGGGCTAGAGTTGAGTTTAGGTTTAGGTTTATGCTTAGGTTTAGTGGATAGGGTTAGGTTTAGGTTTAGGTTTATTGTTAGCATTAGGGTTAGGGTTAGGTTTAGGGTTAGGGTAGGGTTAGGGTTATGTCTAGGTCTAGGCCTATGGCTAGGGCTAGGGCTAGTGCTAGAGCTAGGGTTAGGGTTAGGTTTAGTGTTAGAGTTAATGTTGGGTTAGGTTTAGGGTTAGGGTTAGGGTTAAAGTTAGGGTTAGGTTAGGGGTAGGGCGAGGACTAGTGCTAGGGTTACTGTTATGATTAGGGTTAGGGCTGGGTTTATGGTTAGGTTAGGGTTAGTCTTATGTGTAGTGGTAGAGCTAGGGCTAGGGCTAGGGCTAGGGCTGGGGTTATGATTCCGGGTAAGCTTAGGGTTAGGGTTACTGTTAGGGTTAGGGCTAGGGCTACTGCTAGGGCTAGATTTAGGGTTAGTTTTATCGTTATGGTTGGGGTTAGGGTTAGGGCTATGGCTAGGTCTAGGGAGGGCTAGGGCTAGGACTAGGGTTAGGATTAGGTTTAGGGTTAGGGGTAGGGTTAGGTTTAGGGTATAGTGTTAAGATTAGGGTTCGGGTTAGGTTTCAGATTAGGGTTAGGTTTAGGGTTTGGATTAGTGTTAAATTTAAGGTGAGGGTTAGAATTAGGTTTAGGGCAAGGCAGGGCTAGGGCTAGGGCTAGGGTAAGGACCAGGGTTAGTGTTAGGGCTAGGGCTAAGTGTAGGGTTAGCGTTAGGAAGCAAGGCCTAGGGCGAGTGCTAGGGCTAAGAATAGTGTTAGGTTTAATCTTAGGGCTAGGACTAGGGTTGGCGTTACGGTCAGGGCTCGGCCTAGGGCTGGGACTAGGCCTAGGGCTATGGCCAAAGCTAGGGTTAGATTAAGGTTAGGGTTAGTGTAAGAATTAGGGTTAAGGTTTTGGCTAGAGCTATGGCTATGGCTATGACTATTGTTAATGTTAGGGTTAGGGTTGGGGTTTGGGTTAGGGTTAGAGCTAGTGCTAGGCATAGGGCTAGGGCTAGGCCTGGGGCTAGGGTTAGGGCTAGGACTATGGTTAGGGTTAACATTAGGGTTAACGTTAGGGTTAGCGTTAGGTTTTGTGCTAGATCTAGGGATAGGGCCATTTGTAGGGCTAGGGCTAAGGTAAGGGCTAAAGCTAGAGCTTGTGTTGGGGTTAGGGTTAGGGTTAGGGTTAGTGTTAGTGTTAGGGGTAGGGTTAGGACTAAACCCAGCGCTTGAGCTTGATCTAGGGCAAGGGCTACTGCTAGGGCTAGGGCTAGGGTTAGGGTTAGGGTGAGGTTTAGCTTTAGGGTTAGGTTATGGTTGGGTTTGGGTTTGGGGTTAGGGTTAAGGCTAGGACTAAATCTAGGGCTAGGGCTAGGGCTTGTGTTAGGGTTTGGGTTAGGGTTAGGGCTAGGGTTAGGTTAGGGTTAGGGTTAGGTTTAGGGTTAGGGCTCGGACTAGTGTTAGGTCTACGGCTAGGGATAGGGCTAGTGTTAGGGTTAGTATTAGGATTAGGGTTAGGGTTATGGTTAGGTTTAGGGTTATGGTTAGTGTAGGGTTAGGGTTAGGGTTAGTGTTAGTGTTAGGGATAGGGTTAGGGCTAGGGCTAAGGCTAGAGCTAGGGCTAGGGCTAGGGTTAGGGTTAGGGTTAGGGTTAGTGTTAGGTTTAGTGGTAGGTCTATTGCTATGGGTAGGGCTAGGGCTAGTGCTAGGGCTAGCGTTATGGTTAAAGTTAGTGTTAGCGTTAGGGGTCAGGTTAGGGTTAGGGTTAGGGCTAGGGCTGTGGCTAGGGCTAGGGCTAGGTCTAGAGTTGTTAGGGCTAGGGCTAGGGCTAGGGCTAAGGCTAGGATGAGGTTTAAGGTTAGGGTTAAGGTTAGGAATAGGGCTAGGGCTAGAGCTACAATTAGGGTTAGGGTTAGGCTTAGGGTTAGAGTTAGGGCTAGGGCTAGGTTTAGGGTTATGGTTAGGATTATGGTTAGGGTTAGTTTTAGGGTTATGGTTAGGGTTAGTTTTAGGGTTATGGTTAGGGTTAGGGTTAGGGCTAGGGCTAGGGCAAGGGCTAGGGTTAGGTTTAAGGTGAGGGCTAGTATTAGGTTTAAGTTTAGGGTTAGGATTAGGACTAGGGCTAGGGCTAGAGCTACGGTTAGGGTTAGGGTTGTGGTTAGGGTTAGGCTTAAGTTTAGGGGATTGGGTTAGTATTAGTGTTAGGGTTAGGTTTAGGGTTAGGGTTATGTCTCAGGTCTAGGCCTATGCCAAGGGCAAGGGCTCGGCTAGTGTTGGGGTAGGGTTAGGGTTAGGTTTTCTGTTAGGGTTCCTGTAGGGTTAGGTTTAGGGTTAGGATTAGGGTTGAAGTTAGCGTTAAGGTTAAGGTTAACATTAGGGCTAGGGTTAGGGCTAGGGCTAGGTTTACGGTTAGGGTTAGGGTTAGGGCTATGGCTAGGTCTAGGGCTAAAGCGAGGGCTAGGGTATGGGTTAGGGTTAGGGTTAGGGGATATGGTTAGGGTTAGGGTAAGTGTCAGGGTTAGGTTTAGGTTTAGGTTTACAGTTAGGGTTAGGTTTAGGCTTAGGGTTGGGGTTAGGATTACGGTTAGGATTAGGGTTCGGGTTTGGGTTAGTGCTAGGGCTAGGGCTAGGAGAAGAGCTAGAGCTTGTGTTAATGATAGGGTTAGGGTTAGGGCTTGGGTTAGGGTTTAAGTATGTGTTAGTTTGAGGGTAACGGCTAGGGCTAGGGCTAGGGTTAGGTCTAGGGCTAGGGTTGGGGTTAGGTTTGGCGTTAGGCTTAGGTTTATGGGATAGGGTTAGGGTTAGGGTTACCGTTATTGTTAAGTCTAGGTCTAGGCCTATGGCTACGGCTAGGGCTAGGGCTAGTGTTAGTGCTAGGGTTAGGGTTTGGTTTACTGTTAGTGTTACTGTAGGGTTAGGTTTAGGTTTAGGTTAAGGATAAAGTTCTGGTTAGGGTTAGGGTTAGCGTTAGAGCTATGGCTAGGGCTAGGACTAAGGCTAGGTTTAGGGTTAGGTTTAGGGTTAGGGCTAGGGCTAGGGCTCAGAATAGGGCTAGTGTTAGGTAAAAGTTAGGGTTATGGTTAGGTAGGGTTAGGGTTATGTGTAGGGCTAGGGCTAAGGCTAGGGCTACGGCTAGGGTTATGGTTCGGGTTAGGGTTAGCGTTAGGGTTAGGTTTCTGTTAGGGTTAGAATTAGGGCTAGTGCTAGGTCTAGATTTAGGGTTAGTGTCATGATTAGGGTTAGGGTTTGGGTTAGGCCTAATGCTAGGGCTAGGGAGGGCTAGGGCTAGGGCCAGGGTAAGGATTAGGGTTAGGTTAGGATTAGGGTGAGGTTTAGGGTATAGTGTTAGGGTTAGGGTTCGTGTTATGGTTTGTGTTAGGGTTAGGTTTAGGGTTAGGGTTATGATTAGGGCTAGGGCAAGGCCTAGGGGTAGGGTTAACGTTAGGGTTAGGATTAGGGTTAGGGCTAGGGCTAGGGCTGTGGCTTGGGTCGGCTAGGGCTAGGGCTAGGGTTAGAATTAGGGTTAGGGCTAGGGATACGTCTAGGGTTAGCTTTAGGGTTAGGGTTAGGGCTAGGGCTAGGCCTAGGGCTAGGGATAGGTCTAGCATTAGGATTAGGGATAGGGTTAGGGTAGGGTAGGGTTAGGGTTAGGGTTAGGGATAGGGTTAGGTTTAGGGCTCAGGCTAGGGCTAGGTCTACTACTAGGGATATGAATAGGGTTAGGGTTAGTGTTAGGGTTAGTGTTAATGCTAGGGTAGGACTAGACTTAGGGCTAGAGCTAGGCTGAGGGCTAGGCTAGTGCTAGGGCTAAGGCTAGGGTTAGAGTTAGGGTTCTGTTTAGGCCAAGGGTTTGGATTATGGTAGGGTTTGGGGTTGGGGTTAGGTTTAGGGCTAGTGCTAGGGCTAGGGCTAGGGCTTGTGTTACTGCTAGAGCTAGTGTTAGGGTTAGGTTATGGTTAGGGGTCGAACTAGGGTTAGGTCTATGGCTGGGGCTAGGGCTAGAGTTACGGTTAGTGTTAGGGTTAGGTTTAGGGTTACTGGATAGTGATAGGGTTAGGGTTATGTTTAGGGTTAGTGTTAGGTTTAGGGTTAGGGTTACGGTTAGGTTTAGGTTTATGGGAAAGGGTTAGGGTTAGGGTTACGGGTAGGGTTAGGGTTAGGGCTAGGGCTAGGGCTAGGACTAGATTTATGGTTATGACTAGGGCTAGTGCTAGGATTAGATCTAAGTCTAGGGCTAGGACTAGGGTTAGGAATAAGGTTAGGGTTAGGGTTAGGGCCTGAGCTAGGGATAGGGCTAGGGCTATGTTTAGGGTTAGGGTTAGGGCTGGGGCTAGGGCTAGGATTAGGGTTAGGGTACTATTTGGTTAGGGTTAGTGTTAGGGTTATGGTTAGGGTTAGGGTTAGGGCTAGGGCTAGGGCAAGTGCTAGGGCTAGGGCTAGGGCTATGGTTAGGGTTAGGCTATGGCTATGACTAGGGCTTGGGCTAGTATTACGGTTAGGGTTAGGACTATGCTTAGGGTTAGTGTTATGGTTATGGTTATGGTTAGGGTTAGGGCTAGGGCTAGGGCAAGGGCAAGGGCTAGGGATAGGGTTAGCGTTTGGGTTAGGGTTAGGGTTAGGAATAGGGTTAGGGCTAGGGCTAGGGCTAGAGCTGGGTTTGGGCTAGGGCTAGGGTTAGGATTAAGGTTAGGGCTAGGGATATGGCTAGGGTTAGCTTTAGGGTAAGGGTTAGGGTTAGGGCTAGGCTAGGGCTAGGGCTACGACTAGCGTTAGGATTAGGTATAGGGTTAGGGTTAAGGTTAGCATAGGGTTTGGGATTGGGGTTAATATTAGGTTTAGGGTTAGGGTTACGGTTAGGTTTAGGGTTAGGAGTAAGGGTTTGGGTTAGGAATAGGGGTAGGGTTAGGAGTAGGGTTATGGTTAGGGTTAGGGCTAGGTCTAGGACTAGGGCTAATGTGAGGGTTAGCGTTAGGCTTAGGTTTAGGCTGAGGGCTAGGGCTAGGATTAGGTTTAGGGTTAGGTTGTGGGTTAGGGTTAGGGCTCGGATTAGGGCTAGGGCTACGCCTAGGGCTAGGGCTAGCCTTAGGGATAGGGTTAGGGGATCGTAACAGGGTTCGGTTTAGGGTCAGGGTTAATGTTAGTTTTAGTGTTAGGGTTACGGTTATGGTTAGGGTTAGGGGAAAGGTTTAGGGTTAGGAATAGGGTTATGGTTATGGTTAGGGTTATCATTAGCGTTAGGGTTAGTGTTAAGGTTAGGGTTAGGGTTAGGGTTGGGCTAGAGCTAGGGGTAGGGTTAGGGATAGGGTTTGGTTTAGGGTTAGGGTTAAGGTTAGGGCTAGGGCTAGGTTTAGGGTTAGAGTTAGAGTTGGGCGTTGGGTTAGGGTTAGGGCTAGGTTTAGGGTTAGAGCTACGGTTAGGGTTAGGTTTAGTGTTAGCGTTATGGTTAGGGCTAGGGCTAGGGTTAGGGCTAGCGCTAGGACTGGGGTTAGGGTTAGGGCTAGGGCTAGGGCTAGGGTTATGTTTAAGATTAGGGTTAGGTTTAGGGCTAGAGCTAGGGTTAGGGTTAGGGCTACGGTTAGTGTTAGGGTTTGGGTTAGCGTTAGGGTTAGGGCTAGGGTTAGGATTATGGTTAAGGTCAGGGTTAGGATTAGGGTTATGGTTAGAGTTAGGTTTAGGGTTAGGGCTAATGCTAGTGCTAGGGCTAGTGCGAGGGCTAGGGTTAGGGTTAGGGTTAGGGTTAGGGCTAGGCTAGGGCTAGGTCTGAGTTTAGGGCTAGGGCTAGGGCTAGGGCTAGGGTTAGGGTTAGGGTAAGGGCTAGGGCTAGGGTTAGGTTAGGGTTAGAGTATAGGGTTAGGTTTAGATTTAGGATTAGATTTAGGATTAGGTTTAGGGTTAGTTTTAACTTTAGGGTTAAGATTAGGCGATAGGGTTAGAGATAAGGTTAGGGTTAGGTTTAGGGTTAGGCTTAGGGTTAGGGCTAGGTCTAGGTCTAGGGTTAAGGTTAGGGTTAGGGTTAGTCGTAGGGCCAGGGCTGGGGCTAGGGCTAGAGCCTGGGCTAGGGCTAGTTCTAGGCCTAGGCCTAGGGCTAGGGCTAGGGCTAGGTCTAGAGCTAGGCCTAGGGCTAGTGCCAGAGGTAGGGTTAGGTTTAGTGCTAGGGCTAGGGCCAGGGCTCTGACTAGAGATAGAGCTAAGCTTAGGACTAGGGCTACGGACAAGTTTAGGGTTAGGTTTACGGTTAAGGTTAGGTCTAGGTCTAGGCCTAGGGCTTGGGTTAAGTTAGTGTTGGGGTTAGGATTAGGACTTCGGCCTAGGTTTATGGGATAGATTTAGGGTTAGGTTTAGTGTTAGGGTTAGGGTTAGGGTTATGCTTATGGCTATGTCTAGGGCTAGGTCTAGTTGTAGGGGTAGGGCTAGGGTTAGTGTTAGGGTTAGGCTTACTGGTAGGGTTACTGTAGGGTTAGGTATAGGTTTAGGGTTAGGGTTATGGTTGGTTAGGTTTTGCGTTAAGGCTACAGTTAGGGTTAGGACTAGGGCTAGGGTTAGGGTTAGGGTTAGTGTTATGGTTAGGTTAGGATTAGGGTTATGGCTAGGTCTAGGGCAAGGGCTAGGGCTAGGGCTAGGGCTACGACTAGGATTAGGGTTATGGTTACTGTTAGGGTTATTGTAGGATTAGGATTTTGTTTAGATTTAGGTTTAGGGTTACATTAGGATTAGGGTTATCGTTATATCTAGGGCTAGGGCTAGGGTTAGCACTAGGGTTAGGGTTAAAGTTAGGGTTAGGGGTAGCGCTAGGTCTATGGCTAGTTATAGGGTTAGGGTTAGGGTTAGGGTTAGGGCTAGGGCTAGGGCTAGGGCTAGCCCTAGTTCTAAACTTAGCTCTAGTCCTAACAAAAAACTTAACCCTAACCCTAACCCTAACTTTAACCCTAAACCTAAACCTAAATCTAAACCTAATCCTAACCCTACAATAACCCTAACAGTAACCTTAACCCTTACCCTAAACCTAGCCCTAGCCCCAGCCCTAGCCCTAGACCTAGCCATAGACCTAGCCATACCCCAACCCAAACCTAACTATAACCCTAACCCTAAACCTATCCCTAGCTCTAGCCCTAGCCCTGAACCTAACCCTAACCCTAACCATAATCTTAACACTATCCCCTAACCTTAACCCTAACTCTAATACTAACCCTAATATTAACCCTACCTCTAGCCTTAGCCCTCCTTAGTCCTAGCCCTAGTCCTAACCTTAACCCTAAGCCTAACGCTAACACTAACCCTAAATCTTGCCCTAGGCCTTGCTCTAACAGTAATCCTAACCTTAACCCTAAGACTAAACCTAAACCTAAACCTACCCCTAAACCTAATCCTAATCCTAACCCTACCCTATCCCTAACCCTAGCCCTGGCCGTAGCCCTAGCCCTGGCCCTAGCCCTAGCTCTAGCCCTAGCCATAGCCTTACTTTAACCCTAACCCTAACCCTAACGCTAACACTAACACTAACCCTAGCCCTAGCCCTAGCCCTAGCCCTAACCCTAACACTAACCCTAATCCTATACCTAGCCCTAGCCCTAGTCCTAGCCCTACCCCTACCCCCAACCCTAACCCTAGCCCTAGCCCTACCCCTAGACCTAATGATAAACCTAACACTAACGTAACCCTAACCCTAAACCTAAACCTAATCCTGACCCTACAATAACCCTAACATTAACCCTAACCCTAACCCTAGCCCTAGTCCTAGACCTAACCATAGCCCTAACGCAAAACCTAACCCTGACCATAATCCTAACACTAACCCTAAACCTATACCTAACCCTACAGTAGCCCTAACAGTAAACAAAACTCTAACTCTAACCTTATCCCTAGCCCTAAATCTATCACATAAACCTAAGCCTAACCCTAATCTTAACCCCAACATAACACTAACCCAAGGCCTAACCCTAGCCCTAGCCCTAGCCCTAACCCTAACCTAAACCTAAACCTAAACTTATCCCTAGCCCGAGTCCTAAGCACAGTCCTATCCCTAGGCATAGCCCTGGCCCTAGCCCCTAGCCCTAACCCTAACCCTACCGCTAGCCCTAGCCCTAGGCCTAGCTCTAACCCTAGCCCTAGCCCTAGCCCTAGCACTAGGCCTAGCCCTAGTTCTAGCCCTAGCCTCAGCCCTGGCCCTAGGACTAACACTAACCCTAACCCTAACCTTAACCCTAGCCCTATATCTAGTCCTAACTCTAAGCCTAAACCTAACCCTATCTCTAACCCTATCCCCTAACCCTAACCCTAACCTTAACACTAAAACTAACCCTAACCCTAACTGTAAATCTAATCCTAACTCTAAATCCAACCCTACCCTCTAACCCTAACCTTAAACCTAGCCCTAGCCCTAGCCCTAGACCTAGCCCTAGTCCTTACCCTCACCCTAACCAAAACCCTAACTCTAACACTAGCCCTGGACTTAGACCTAGCCCTAGCCTAGCCCTAACCCTAACCCTAAGCCTAGCCCTCGCACTTGTCCTAGGACTAGCCCTAGTCCTAGGACTAGCCCTAGCCCTAGCCCTAACCCTAACCCTAACTCTAACCATAAACCTAACCCTGACCCTAACCATAGTCCTAAACCTAACCCTAGCATTAGCCCTAGCCCTAAACCTAGTCCTAACCCTAATGCTAACCCTAACCCTAACACTAACCGTAGTCCTAAACCTAGCCCTAGCCATAGCCCTAACCCTAACCCTAACCTTAAACCTAACCCTAACCCTAGCCCTAGCCCTAGCCCTAGGCCGAGCCCTAACCCCAGTCTGAGTGCTAGTCCTAGCCCTAGCCCTAGCACGAAGCCTAACCCTAACCCAACACCTAACCCTAACCCTAAACCTAAACCTAACCCTATCCCTATCCCTAACTTCTTATTTTTTTTCTTTTTTTTATTAATTTATTCTTGTTACATCTCAATGTTTATCCCATCCCTTGTATCCTCCCATTCCTCCCCCCCCATTTTCCCATTATTTCCCTCCCCTATGACTGTTCCTGAGGGGGATTACGTCCCCCTGTATATTCTCATAGGGTATCAAGTCTCTTCTTGGCTACTTGCTGTCCTTCCTCTGAGTGCCACCAGGTCTCCCCCTCCAGGGGACATGGTCAAATGTGAGGCACCAGAGTACGTGAGACAGTCGTATCACACTCTCCACTCAACTGTGGAGAATATTCTGACCATTGGCTAGATCTGGGAAGGGGTTTAAAGTTTACCTCCTGTATTGTCCTTGGCTAGTGCCTTAGTTTGAGCGGGACCCCTGGGCCCAAATCTGCCTATCATATTGTTCTACTTGTAGATTTCTAGGACCATCTGTATCCTTTTATTTTGCTATTCTCCCATGCGTCTCTCATTTAGAGTCCCAATAAGATGCCTTCCCCTCTGTCCCAGTTTCCTGGTAAGTGAAGGCTTTCGTGGGACATGCCCCTTGGGCTAGTATGCAGATATAAGTGAGTATATACCATTTGATTCTTTCTGCTTCTGGGTTAACTCACTCATTATGATCATTTCTAGCTCAATCCATTTATCCACAAATTTCGGGAATTCCATGTTTTTAATAGCTGAGTAGTATTCCATAGTGTATATATACCACAGTTTCTTTATCCACTCTTCTACTGAGGGACACTTAGGCTGTTTCCATGTTCTGGCTATTATGAATAAGGCTGCTATGAACATGGTTGAGCACATTTTCTTGTTGTGTGCTGGAGCATCTTCTGGGTATATTCCAAGGAGTGGGATAGCTGGGTCTTGAGGAAGCCCTATTCCCATTTTTCTGAGATAGCACCAGATAGATTTCCAAAGTGGCTGTACTAGTTTGCATTCCCACCAGCAATGAAGGAGTGTTCCTCTCTCCCCACATCCTCGCCAGCATGTGGTGTCGCTTGAGATTTTTATCTTAGCCATTCTGATGGGTATAAGATGGAATCTCAGAGTTGTTTTGATTTGCATTTCCCTGATGACTAAGGAGGTTGAGCATTTCTTTAAGTGTTTCTCAGCCATTTGATACTCCTCTGTTGAGAATTCTCTGTTTAGTTCCAAGCCCCATTTCTCAATTGGGTTATTTGGTTTGATGGTGTTTAATTTCTTGAGTTCTTTATATATTTTGGATATTAGACCTTTGTCAGATGTAGGGTTGGTGAAGAATTTTTCCCAGTCTGTAGGCTGTCGCTTTGTTCTCTTGACAGTGTCTCCTGCCTTACAGAAGCTTCTCAGCCTCATGAGGTCCCATTTATTAATGGTTGACATTAAGGCCTGGGCCGTTGGTGTTCTGTTCAGAAAGTTGTCTCCTGTGCCAATATGTTCCAGGCTCTTTCCCACTTTTTCTTCTAAGTGGCTTAGTGTCTCTGGTTTTATGTTGAGGTCTTTAATCCACTTAAATTTGAGTTTTGTGCAAGGTGACAAATATGGGTCCAGTTTCATTTTTTTACACATAGACCTCCAGTTAGACCAGCACCATTTGTTGAAGATGCTATCCTTTTTCCATTGAATGGATTTGGCTTCTTTGTCAAAAATCAAGTGACCATATGTGTGTGGATTTATATCTGGGTCTTCGATTCTATTCCACTGATCAACCAGCCTGTTGCTGTTCCAGTACCATGCTGTTTAATTAGTATTGCTTTATAGTACAGTTTGAGATCAGGTATGGAGATTCCTCCAGAGCACCTTTTATTGTACAAGATTGTTTTAGCTATTCTGGGTTTTTTGTTTTTCCATATGAAGTTCAGAATTGAACTTTCAATGTCTTTAAAAAATTGTGTAGGTATTTTGATAGGGATTGCATTGAATCTGTAGATTGCTTTTGGTAGGATGGCCATTTTTACTATGTTAATTCTCCTGATCCATGAGCAAGGAAGATCATGCCATCTTCTCAGGTCATCTTCAATCTCTTTCTTCAGAGTTTTGAAATTTTTTTCATACAAGTCCTTCACTTGCTTAGTTAGGGTAACTACTAGATATTTTATATTGCTTGTGGCTAATGTGAAGGGTGTGGTTTTCCTAATTTCTTCCTCTGCAAGCTTGTCATTTGTGTATAGGAAGGCTACAGACTTTTTGAGTTAATTTTGTATCCAGCCAATTTGCTGAAGGTGTTTATCAGCTTTAGGAGTTCTCTGGTGGAGTTTTGAGGGTCACTTATGTACACTATCATATCATCTGCAAAGAGGGATAATTTGACTTCCTCCTTTCCCATTTAGATACCCTTGATCTCCTTTTGTTGTCTTATTGCTCTGGCTAGAACTTCAAGTACTATATTGAAGAGATATGGAGAGAGTGGGCAGCCTTGCCTTGTTCCAGATTTTAGAGGCATTTCCTTGAGTATCTCACCATTTACTTTGATTTTGGCGATTGGCTTGCTGTATATAGCCTTTATTATGTTGAGGAAAGTGCCTTGTATCCCCGATCTCTCTAAAACTTTAAACATGAATGGGTGTTGAATTTTATCAAATGCTTTCTCTGCATCCAAGGAGATGATCATGTGGTTTTTTATTTTCAGTTTGTTTATATGGTGGATTACATTGATGGATTTCCGTATATTAAACCATCCCTGCATGCCTGGAATGAAGCCTACTTGGTCATGATGAATGATATCTTTGATGTGTTCCTGTATTCGTTTTGCAAGTATTTTATTTAGTATTTTTGCATCTATGTTCATAAGAGAAATTGGTCTGAAATTCTCTTTCTTTGTTGAGTCTTTGTGAGGTTTAGGTATCAATGAGACTATGGCCTCATAGAATAAATTTGGTAATTTTCCATCCATTTCTATCTTTTGGAGTAGCTTGAAGAGTATCGGTATTAGCTCGCCTTTAAAGGTCTGGTAGAATTCTGCACTGAAACCATCTGGCCCTGGGCTTTTTTTGGTTGGGAGACCATCGATGATTGCTTCTATTTCTGTAGGGGAAATGGGACTATTTAGCTTGTTTATCTGTTCTTCATTCAACTTTGGCAAGTGAAATTGTTCAAGAAAATCGTCCATTTCCCTTAGATTTTCAAATTTTGTGGCGTATATGCCTTCAAAGTAGGATCTTATGATTCTTTGAATTACTTCAGTGTCTGTTGTTATGTCTCCCTTTTCATTTCTGATTTTCTTGATTTCAAAACCTATCCCTAACTTCAACCCTAACCCTAAACCAAACCCCAACCCAAACCCTATCCCTAGCTCTAGCACTAGCCTTAGCCCTAACCCTAAACTTAACACTAACCCTAACGCTAACGATAACCCTAACAATAACCCTAACCCTAACCGTATTCCCTAACCCTAACTATAACCATAACCATAACCCTAAAACTAACATTAACCCTAACCCTAACCTTAATCTATCACTATCACTATCCCCTAACCCTAACCCTAACCCTAGCCATAGCCCTAGGCATAGCCCTAGCCCAAGCCCAAGCCCAACCATAACTCAAACCCCAACCCTAAACCTAATCCTAGCCCTTGCACTCAGCCTAACCCTAACTCTAAGCCTAACCCTAACCCTAACACTAGCCCTAGCTCTAGCCCTAACCCTAAACCCAATCCCAAACCCAACACTAACCCTAACCCTAACCATATACCTAATTCTAATGCTAGTCCTAGCCCTAGCCCTAGGCCTAGCCCTAGCCCTAACTCTAACCCTAAAGCTAACCCTAGACGTATCCCTAGCCCTAATCCTAATCCTAACCCTAGCCCAAACCCAGCAGTAGCCCTCGCTTTAACCCTAATCCTAACCCTAACTCTAACCCTCAACCTTATCCTAAACCTAACCCTAGTCCTAGCCCTTGCCCTAGTACTAGCCCTAGCCCTAAGAGTAACTCTAGTCCTAGCCCTAGACCTAGCCTTAATCCTACCCTTACCCCTAACCCTACCCCTATTCCTAACCCTAAACCTAACTGTAACCCTAACCCTAAACCTAAGAATAACCACAATCCCAAACCCAACACTAACTCTAACCCTAACCCTATACTTAATTCTAACGCTAGTCGTAGCCCTTGCCCTAGGCCTAGCCCTAACCCTAACCCTAAAGGTAACCCTATCCGTATCCCTAGCCCTAACCCTAATTCTAACCCTAGCCCTAGCCCACCCCAGCACCAGCCCTAGCCCTAGCCCTAGCCCTAACCCTAATCCTAACGCTAACCCTTACACTAACCATAGCCCTTGCCATAGCCATAATCCTAACCCTAACCCAAAACCTAAACCTAACACGAAATATAACCCGAACCCTATCCCTAACATCATACCCTAAACCTAACGCTAATCCTAACCCTAACCCTAATCCTTATCCTGGCCCTAGCCCTAGTCCTCCCTAGACTTAGCCCTAGTCCTAACCCTAACATAACCATGACACTAACCCTAAATATAGCCCTAGCACTAGCCCTAACTCTAAACCAAACAGAGACCGTAATCCTAACAGTAAACTGAACCATAACCCTAGCCCTAGCCTTAGCCCTAGCCCTACACATAACCCTAAGCATAACCTAACCATAACAATAACTCTAACCCTAACCCTAGCCCTATCCCGAGCCCTAGCCCTAGCACTAACCCTAACCCTAACCCTAAACCTAGCCCAGGTCCTAGCCCTAGCCATAGCTCTAACACTAACCCTAACCCATACTTTAACCCTAAACCTTAACCTAACCCTACAGTAACCCTAACAGTAAACCAAACCCTAACCCTAACCCTAACACTAGCCCTAGCCCTAGCCCTAGCCATAGGCCTAGACCTAGACATAACAATAACCCTAACCCTATCCCCTAAACCTAAGCCTAATGCTAAACCTAAACCCAACACTAGCCCTAGCCCTAACCCCAGCCCTAGCCCAAGCCATTACCCTCAAACTAACACAAACCTAACCCTAACCCAAGCCATAACACTAACCCTATCCTTAACGCTAGCCCTAGCCCTTTTCCTAGCCCTAGCCCTAGCACTAATCCTAACCCGAATCCGAACCCTAATCCTAACCCTAATCCTAAACCTAAACCTAACCCTAACCATAACACTAACCTAAAACTAACGCCAACACTTACCCTAACCCTAAACATATCCCCTAACCCTAACCCTCACCCTTACCCTAGCTCTTGCTTTAGCCCTAGACCTAGCCGTAGCCGTAGCCCTAGCCCTAGCCCTAACCCTAATCCTAACCGTAAACCTAGCCCTAGCCCAGCCCTAACCGTAACACTAACTCAAACCCTAACGCTAACTTCAACCCTAAACCTAAACCTAAACCTAACCCTACAGTAACCCTAACAGTAAACCTAACCATAACCCTACCCCTAGCACTAGCCCGAGCCCTAGCCCTTGGCATAGGCCTAGACCTAGACATAACCCTAATCCTCACCCTAACCCTTTCCCAAACCTAACCCTAACCCTAAACCTATACCCTAAACTAAGCCTAAACCTAACCCTAACCCCAACCCTAACCCTAACCCTAACCATACACCTAGCCCTAGCCCTAGTCCTAATCCTAACTTTAACCTTAACCTTATACTAACCCTAAACTTAAACTTAACCTAGCCTTAGCCCTAGCCCTAGGCCTAGCCCTTGCCCTAGCCCTAGCCCTAACCCTAACCCTAACCATAACCCTAACACTAACCCTAATCATAATCCTAACCATAAACCTAAACCTAGCCTAACTCTAACACTAAACTTAACCCTAAACATAATTGTAGCTCTAGCCCTAGCCCTAGTCATAACCCAATCCCTAACCTTAAACTTCATCCTAGCCCTAACCACAACTCTAGACCTAGCCCTAGCCCTAGCCCTAGCCTAGCCTTAGCCCTAACCCTATTCCTAACCTGACCCCTAAGGCTAACACTAACCCTAACCTTAGTGCTAGCCCTAACACTAGCAATAGCCCTACTCCTAAACCTAACACTAACCCTAACCCCATAGACCTAGGTCTAGCCATAGACCTTTCCCTAACCCGATCCCTAACACTAACCCTAACACTTTCCCCTAACCCTAAACCTAACCATAACCCTAAACCTAACCATAACCCTAACCCGAATACTAACCCTAACCCTAGCCCTCGCCCTAACAGTAGACCTAACCCTATCCCGAGCTCTAACCCTAACCCTAACCCTAGCCCTAGACCTAACCATAAACATACCTAACCCTAACCCTAACACAAGTACTAGCCCTAGCCCAACCCCTACACATAACACTAACCCTAACCTAACCATAACCCTATCCCAAACCCTAGCCCTAATCCTACCCCTAAGAGTAACTCTAGCCCTAGTCCTAGCCCTACCCCATCCCTAACACGAACACTAACTCTAAACCTAACTTTAACCCTAACCCTTACCCTAAATCTAACCTAACTCTACAGTAAACCTAACAATAAAACTAACCCTAACCTAGCCTTAACACTAGCCCTAGCCCTAGCCATAAGCCTAGACCTAGACATAACCCTAACCCTTCCCTAACCCTAAACCTAATGCTAACCCTAACCTTAACCCTAATCTTAACTCTAAATCTATCCCCTAAACCTAAGCGTAAACCTAAACCTAAACCTAAACCCCACCCTAGCCCTAGCCCTAGCCCTAACCCTTGCCCTAGCCCTAGCCATAACCCTAGAACTAATCCAAAGCTAACCCCAACCCAAGCCCTAGCCCTAAAATTAATCCTAACCCTAACGCTATCCTTAACCCTAACCGTAGCCTTTGCCCTAGCCCTAACCCGAACCCTAATCGTAACCCTAATCCTAACCATAAGCGTAACACTAACCCTAAACCTAAACCTATCACTTACCCTAACCCTAACCAAATCCCCTAACCTTAACACTAATCCTATCCCTAACCTAACCCTAAACATAAACCTAACCCTATCACTTTCCCCTACCCAATCCATAAGCCCTAACCCTAACCCTAACCCTAAACCTAACCCTAGCCTTAGCTTTAGCATTAGTCCCAGCCGTAGCCCTAGCCCTAATCCTAACCCTAACCCTAAACCTAGCCCTAGCCTAGCCCTAACCAAAACCCTAACCCTAACACTATCCCTAACCCTAACCATAGCCCTATATCAAACCCTAGCCCCAGGCCTAGCCCTAGCTCTAGCCTTAATCCTAACCCTAAATCTAGCCATACTCCTACCCCTAGGGCTAGCCCTAGCCTAGCCCTAACACTAAACCTAACACTAACACTCACCCTAACCCTAACATAAACCCTAACCCTAACCCTAGCCCTAGCCCCTAGCTCTAACTCTAACCCTAAACCTAACCCTTGCCCTAACCATAACCCTAACCCTAACCTTACCCTAACCCTAACCCTAACCCTAACCCTAACCCTAACCCTAACCCTAGCCCTAACCCTAAACCTAACCCTAACCCTAACCCTAACCCTTACCCTTACCCTAACCCTAACCCTACCCCTAACTTAACCCTAACCCAAACCCTAATACTAACACAAAGCCTAACCCTAACCCTAACCCTACCTTAACCCTAACCCTAACCATAGCCCTAACCCTAACCCTAACCCTAACCCTATCCAGAATCCTGACCCTAAGCCTGAGCCTGATCCTGAACCTGACTCTGACCCTGACCCTGACCCTGACACTGACGCTGACCCTGACCCAGAAACAGACCCTGACCCTGACCCTACCCTGACCATAACCATAAACCAAACCTTAAAACTAACCCTGACCCTAACCCTAACCCTAACCCTAAAACTAACTTTAATCTTAGCCCTAACCCTAAACCTAACCATAGCCCTAACCCTAACCCTAATGCTGACCAAAACCCTAGCCCTAACCCTAATCCTAGCCCTAACACTAAACCTAATCCTAACCCTAACCCTAACCATAGCCATAACCCTAACCCTTACCCTAACCCTAACACTAACCCTAACCCTAACCTAACACTAAACTAACCCTAAGCCTAACCCTAACCCTAATGCTATATTAACCCTACCCCTAACCCTAACCCTAGACACTTGCCCTAGCCCGAGCTCTAACCCTAACCTACTCTTACCCTACCCTAACCTAACCCTAGGCCTAACCCTAAGCCTAGCCCTAACCCCAAACCTCTCCCTAACCCTAATCCTAGCTCTAGCCATAGCCCTAACCCTAACACTAACCTAACCCTAACCATAACCCTAGTGCTACCCTAACTCTAAATCTAAACCTAAACCTAACGCTGACCCTGAAAATGATTCTGACCCTGACCCTGACATGGACCTGGATGGACCCTGACCATGAAACCTGACCCTGACTCTAACCTAACCAATACCCTAACACTAACTTAACCTAACACTAACCCTAGGCCTAGCTCTAACCTAAACCTAACACTAGACCTAGCCCTAAACCTAACCCTTACCATAACCCTAACCCTAATCCTAATCCTAAACCTAACATAACCTATCCAATAAGCTCACCTTAGTCCTACCTAAGCATAACACTATCCCTAGACCTAGCCCTAACCCTAGCCTTAATCCTAACCCTAGACCTAGCCATAGTGCTAGGCCTAGGCCTAGCCTTAGGACTAGCCCAAGCATTAACACGAATGCGAACCCTCACCATAACCCTAACTCAATAGTAACACTACCCCTAACACAAGCCCTATTCCTAGCCCTAACACTAACCTAACACTAGCCTTAATCCTAACCCTAACCCCAAACCTAATCCTAATTCTAACCCTAGCCCTAACATTAACCCTAATCGTACCCTAACCCTACCCCTAACCCTAAACCTAACCCAAACCTAGCCCCTAAACCCTGACCCTAACACGAACCCTGACCCTAAACTGAGCCCTATCCCTAATCCGAACCTAGCACTAACCCAAAAACCTAACACTAAACCTAACCCTAGCCCTAACCCTAACCTAACCCTAACATAACCCTAACGTTAATCTACCCTAACACTAACCTAACCTAACCTAACCCTAATCCTAACCGTAACCCCAACCCTAATCCTATCCTAACCCTAGCCCTAACATTAAACACTAAAGTAACCCTAGCCCTAACCTAACCCTAATTAATAACCCTAGCCCTAGCTCTAACCCTAACCATAATCTAGCCCTAACCCTAAACCTAAACCCCAGCCCTAGGCTTATACCTAGCACTAACCTAATGTTAACCCCTCATCCTAACCCTAAACATAACAGTAATCCTAAATATAACCCTGCTTTATCCCTAGCACTACCCTAACCCCTAGGTCTAAACCTAGCCCTATACCCTAGCCTAACCCATAACCCTAACCCAACACTAAACTAACCCTAACCCTAACCTAACCTACCCTAACCCTAACCCTAGCCCTCACCCTAACTCTAACGCTAAACCTAGCTCTACCCCTACCCCTACCCCTACCCCTAACCCTAATCCTAACCTAGCCCTAACCCTAAACCTAACACTAAACCTAACCCTTGCCCTAGCCCTAGCCCTAACCCTAACCCTAACACTAAAGCTGACCCTGACCCTGACCCCAACCTGAACTTGACCATGACCCTGACCCTAACCCTAGCCCTAACGCTAACCCAACACTAACCCTAGCCCTAGCTTTAAACCTAAACATAACCCTAGCCCTAGACGTAGCCCTAAACCTAACCCTAACCCTACCCTGACCCTAACCTTAACCAAAAACCTAACCCTAATCCTAAACCTAACTCTAAACCTATCCCATAAGCCTCACCTTATACCTCACCCTAAGCATAAGAGTAAACCTAGACCTAGCCCTAGACCTAGCCTTAATCCTATCCCTAAACCTAGCCATAGCCATAGCCCCAGGCCTAGCTTTAGGCCTAGGCCTAGCACTAACCCCTAACCCTAACCCTTACCCTAACCTAACCCTAACCCTACCCATAACCCTAACCCCTAACCCTAGCCCTAACCCTAAACCTATCCCTAAACCTAACCCAAACTATAACCCTAATACTCACCCTAACCCTTCCACTTACATTTATCCTAACCTTAACACTAACACTAACCCTAACCCTGACCCTAGACCTAACCATAACTGTAACCTAACCCTAACTCTAACCCTAACCGTAACCCTAGCGCTTACCCAAAACCTAACCCTAATCCTAGTTCTAGCCTGATCCCTAACCCTAACCCTAGAACTAGCCCTAGCCCTAGCCCTAGCCCTAACCCTAACCCTAAACCTAACCCTAGCACTAACCCTAACCCTAAACTTAACCATAACCCTAACCCTAGCCTAGCCCTAACCCTTACCTAACCCTAACCCTAGCACTAACCCTAACCCTAAACCTGAACCTTAATCCTAACCCTAAGCCCTAGCCCTAACCCTAAACCTAGCCCTAAACCTAACCCTGAGTTACATAACCCTAACCCTAACATTAGCCCTAACCCTAACCATAAGCCGAGCCCTAACTCTAAACCTAACTCTACCCTAACCCGAATCATAACATAATCCTAACCCTAACCCTAATGCTAGCCCTAACCCTAACCCTAAGCATAACCCTAACCCTAACATTACCCTAACTCTAAACGCTGACCCTGACTGACCCTTCCCCCCTGACCATGACCATGACCTGACCCGACCCCGGAGCCTAACCTATCCTTAACTTAAATCTGACCCTGAACCTAACCAATACCCTAACCGTAACCCTAACCCTAACCTAACCCTAACCCCAGCCCTAACGTTAACCCAACACTAACAATAGCCCTAGCTCTAGCCCTAACCTAACCCTAAACCTAAACATAACCATAATCCTAATTCTATACCTATCCCTAAACCTATCCCATAAGCCTCACCTTATACCTCACCCTAACCATAACACTAGCCCTAGCCCTAGCCCAAGCCCTAGCCTTAATCCTATGCCTAACCCTAGCCATAGCCTTAGCCCTAGGTCTAGCCCTAGGCCTAACCCTAACCCTAACCCTCACACTAACTTGACCATTAATACTAACTCTATCCCTAGACTTATCTCTAGCACTACCTAACCCTAACCTAACACTGACACTAACACTAACACTAACCTAACCCAACCTTACCTTAACATAACCCCAACACCCACCCATCCCCAAGTCCAATCCCAACCCTAACACTAACCTAAACTTAACACTTACCATAGCCCTAAACCTAACCCTAGCCAGAACCCTAGCCCTAAGCCTAACCCAACCCTAGCCCTAAACCTAGCCATAGCCCTACCCCTAAACCTAACCCTCACCCTTGCCAAACCCTAACCCTAGGCCTAAACTAACCCTAACCCTAAACCTAACCCTTACATTAACCTTTACCCTAACCTTAACCCTAAACTAACACTAATCCTAGCCCTAACCCTAACCCTAGATCTAACCCAACCCTAACCTGACCGTAACCCTAACCCTAGCCTTAGACATAAACCTAACCATAACTTTCACCCTAGCCCTAACCCTTACCCCAACCCTAACCTAACCCTAAACCTGAGCCCTAGCCCTAGCACTAGGCCTAGTCCTAGCACTAACCCTAACCCTAACCCTCACCCTAACCCTAACCCTAACATTATATCTAACCTTAGCCCTAAACCTAGCCCTAGCCCTAACCTAACACTGACCATAACCCTTATGCTAACCCTAACCCTAACCTAACCCTAACCCTAACCTTAATCTAACCCTAACCCTAACTATAATCCTAACCCTAACCCTTACCCTAATCCTAACTCTAACCTTACCCCTATCCCTATCCTAATCCTATAAATAACCCTAATGTAACCATAACTCTAACCCTAACCCTAAAGCTAACACTAACCCTAGCCCTAGCCCTAAATCTAAACCAAGCCCTAACCCTAACCCTAACACTTGCCATGGACACTGACCCTGACCCTGCCCTAAACCTTACCTAACCCTAACCGTAACCCTAAACCTAACCTTAATCCTATCCCTAAACCTAACCCTAACCCTAAACCTAACCCTAAACATAAACCTAACCCTAGCCTTAACCCTTTGCCTTACCCTAAACCTAACCATAACCCTAACACTAGCTCTTGCCCTACCCTAACCCTAACCCTGATTCTAACCCTAACCCTAACCCTAACATTTACCCTTACCCTTACCGTAACCCTAACACTAACCCTAACCTTAACCTAAACCTAATCCTAAACCTAAACCTAAACATAACCCTAACTCTAGCCCTATCCCTAACCCTAAACCTAGCCCTAACCATAACCATAAGCCTAACCCTAACCTAATCCTAATCCTGGCCCTGACCATGACAGTGCCCCTGAACCTGACCCTGACCCTTACCTGGATTCTGACCCTGACCAAGTCCTGACCCTAATCCTAACCATAAACCTAGCCCCCACCCTAACCCTAACTCTAACCCTAACCCACCCCTAACCCTAATTGTACCCTAACCCGAAACCTAAACCTAAACCTAACCCTCAACCTAGACATAACACTAACCCTAACTCAAACCCGAAACTTAGCCCTAAACCCAAACCTTACATTTACCATTCCCCTAACCCTAACACAAACCCTTGTCCTAACTGTAACCATAGCCCATACCCTAACCCTCAACCTAACCCTAACCCTAACTGTAACCCTAGCCCTAAACCTAAACCTAAACCTAGCCTCAACAATAACCATAACTCTAACCCAAATCCTAGGCCTAACACTAACCTAACTCTAACCCTAGCCATAACCCTAACCCTAACCCTAGCCCTAACCCTAACCCTAACTCTAAGCCCTAGCCCTCACTCTAACCCTAATCCGAACCCTAATCCTAAACCTAAACCTAACCCTAACCTAAACCTAACCCTAACCCTAATCTTAACCCTAAAATTAACCCTAACCCAAACCCTAACCCTAACCGTAACCCTAACTCTAAACCTAACACTAACACTGACGCTGACCCTGAACCTGACCCTAACACTAACCTTGAACGTGACCCTGACCCTGACCCTGACCCTGACACTGTCCCTGACCATGCCCCTGAACCTAAACCTAACCCTCACACTGAACATAACCCTAACCCTAAATCTAAACTTAACCCTAACTAGCGCTAGCTGTAACCCTAACCCTAACCCAAGGACTAACCCTAACCTAACCCTAACCCTAACTTAACCCCAACCTTACCCTTAAACTAACTCTAACCCTAACACTAACCCTGACCCTAACCCTAAACCTAGCCCTATCCCTAACCCAAACCTAACCTAAACCTAAACATCATCCTAACCCTAACTTTAAACTTACCCTTATCCTTACCCTAACCAACCCTAACCCTAACCTAACCCTAACACTAAACCCTAACCCTAGCCCTTGCCCTAACCCTAACCCTAACTCTGATCCTGGCCCTTTCCCTGACGCTGAACCTGCCCCGAACCTAAACCTAACCCTTACCCTAACCCTAACCCTAAGCCTAAAACTAACCCTAACCCGAGACATAACCCTAATCTAAACCTAACCCTGAACCTAAACTTAACCCGAAATACCCCTTAAACGGAACCGAACCCGAACCAGAACCGAACACGAACACTAAACGAACCCTATTCGAACCCGAATTAGAACCCTACACCTAGCCACCCTAACCCCTAACCACCTAACCTAACCCGAACCATAACCCAACCCGGTAGCCCAACGACACTAACCCTAACACTAACCTAACCCTAACCTAACACTAACCCGAAAAACGACCTTAACCTAAACCGAACCCCGAACCCTCCCTTAAACTAACCCGAATTCTAACCAAGCCTTAACGCTAGCCGTAGACATAACACTAAACCAACCCTAACTCGAAACAAGCATAACCCTAAATATAAATTTAGCCCTACCCTAACCCTAACGTAACCCTAACCCAACCATAACCATAACCTAACCCTAACCCTAGCCTTACCCTAATTCTAAACCAAACCCTAGCCCTAGTTCTAAACCTACCCCTAACCTAACGCTAACCCTAAACCTAACCCTAACCCTAAACTTAACCCTAACCCTAACCTTAACCTAACCCTAACCCTAACCCTAAACCTAACCATAACCCTAACTCTAGCCCTAGCCCTAACACTAAACCTAGCCCTAACCATAACCATAAGCATAACCCTAACCCTAGACCTAACCCTAACATAACTCTAACCTGAACCCTAGCCCTAACCCTACCACTAACCTTAACCTAACCCTAAACCTACCCTAACCCTAGCCCTTACCCTACTCCTAAACCAAACCCTAGCCCTAACCTAACCATAATCCTACCGTAACCCTAACCCTAACCCTAGCCTTAGCCTAATCCTAAACCTAGCCATACCCCTAACCCTAACCCGAACCCTAACCCTAGCCCTACCCTAACCCAATTCCTAACCTTAACCCTGATCCTGGCTCTGACCCTGACAGTGACCCTGACCCTGACCCTGAACCTTACCCGGACTCTGACCTGGCGGGGAGGAGCCTAACCCTAACACAAAACCTATCCTCACCCGCACCCTAACCTAAGCCTAACAGAAAACTAACCCTAACTGTAAACCTAACCCTAACCCTAAAACTAAACCTAACCCTAACCCTAGACATAATCCTAACCCTAACCCAAACCCTAAACCTAACCCTAACCCAAACCTTACCCCTTACCCTACCCTAACCTAACCCTAACCCTAAACCTAAACATAGCCCTAACCCTAACCCTAAAACTAAACCTAACTCTAACCCTAAACATAACCCTAACCCTAACATAACCGTAAACCTAGCCCTAAGAATAACCCATAACCCTAACCCTAACTCTAGCCCTAACCCTAACCTAACCCTAACCCTAACCCAACACTAGCCTTAGCCCTAACCCTAACCCTAACCTAACCCTAACCCTGAACCTAGCCTTAACCCTTACCTTAATCCTAACCCTAACCTAACCCTAAATCTAACCTAACCCTAACCCTAAACCTAGCCTTAACCTTACCTTAACCCTAACCTAACCTAACCCTAACCCTAGCCGTAACCCTAACCCAAACCATAGCCCAAACTACAACATTAACACTAACCCTAATCCAAGACCTAACTCTAACCCTAAACCTAACCCTAACTATAACCCTAACCAAACCCTAGCCCTAACCCTAATCCTAACCCAACACTAGCCCTAACCATAACCCTAACCCTAACCCTAGCCCTAACCCTAATCCTAACCCTAATCCTAACCTAGCCTAACCCCTAACCCTAACCCTAACCCTAGTCCCAGCTCTAACCATAAACTTAACCCTAACCCTCACCCTAGTCCCCAACCCTAACCTAACCCTAACAGTATCCCTAGACCTAACCCTAATCCTAACCCTAACCCTAGCCCTAACAATAAGCCTAATCCTAACCCTAACTCTTACACTTACCCTACCCTAATCCTAAACCTAGCCCTAACTTTAAATATAACCCTAAA
>NW_026131607.1:0-22492 GCF_903995435.1 Acomys russatus
TTTAATCCTTGATTGTGCTTGCTGCAAACAACACCACAGGTTCTCCTCCCTTTTCCGAATAGCAGGGGCTTTCTGGGTAGCCATGTGATATATATCCTCGTTTATGTAATTTTGGTCTGTGTTCTCATGGCAATATTTCACATCCCTGGACTTTTATCTCCAGGCAAGGGGCTGGCAACCATTCAGCCTCTCAAAGGATACAGGGTCAAAAAACCCAGGGTCTGGCTCCCGGCGGCAGGCCTCCGGAGTGGCGCGCCGCCATACTGAGGACGCTCCTGGCCACGGATCAAGACACACATGGGTCAAAGGTCTCTCCTTCCGGGAAGAAGACGGAGGCAGAAAGCCGTGGACACCATAAAGGAGGCCAAGTTTCACACCTGGCTCAGACGTGGAAACTGGGCACAGCCTGGGCGAACCAGTCAAGGAGGGAAGGTCCAGGCACCGCGCTGGATCCCCGCCCATCAGGACCCGCCCCTTCGAGCAGGGTGAGTTCTGACCTCTCAGCACCTTGCCGCTGCGCCAGTGCCCGCCCTCCTCTGAAGCCATTGGTTAACACTCAGTCCCCCACCCCCGGAAGACCTGTTTTTTGCAGCCAATCGCGGACGAGGCGGCGGTGGAGCCTGGGAGCGAGGTACCGGGACCTGGAGCAGGGGCTGCGGGGTTGACTTGGGGGGGCCAAGGCTCGTGGTGTCGCTTGTCACCGTGGACTCTGTGGTGGTCTGCCACTATAGGGCCGGTGCCCGTGTCCACGTAGGCCTGGTGCCAGCTTGCGGAGGTGGCAGGATGTGTGCTCCTTGGAAAGTTGGGGCCCAGCCTGTTTAGGCCCAGGGGCGGGGCGGTCTCAAATTTGTTTTGTCTTCTGCTTAAGGACACCCCATCTGTCACTGAAGGGAAACTGAGGCCTCTTCTGACCGCCCCGGGTGTCAGGAGCTCACAATTTGAGACCAGAGGAGATGCGCTGAGGCTTGCTGTCCCCTTAAAGGGCCACTCAGAAGGGATCGCCAGGAATGCCCAGAGTTCCATTGGAGCTATTTGGAAGGGAAAGGTTAGTTGTGGTTCTGGAGTTTGGCTTCAGGTGACAATAAAGGGACCATGGAGTGAAATGAGTGCGGAGTGACCGTGAGGAATGGGCAAACTAAACTTTGATAGGCGTTTTTCCATTGCTTGCCTTTTCGGTCAAGTCAGCCAGGGTCAAAATAAGAGACCTATGGTTGTTCTCTGCCTATGTCCTTGGTAGTGATCTTTTTTCCTGCAGACACCTTGGGATGCCTAAGGAGGTTTTTGTACAAAGACTCAGAATGTACGATTCTCAGTGTCAGGGAGTTGAGAACAGCGTTCCGGGTGCTCTGAGACATAAGTGGTGTGGGGAGGGCTGGGGGAAGGAAGGTAAGGAACCTCCCCCCATACTAAGCAGTTAGAAAACGTGTGATTTTATTCTGCCTCAGTACCAGGTGGCCTAGGATGAGGATGTTCTTGATCTGTCATGATGCTGTTTGCTGAATATTTGCACTATTAGGAAATTACTAATGAGACAGTTCTTAGGAAGCCAGAGGAGAATGTGCAGTATTTGTGTGGAATTAACCCCAGGTTTGATTTTCAGTTAAGAAAATGAGGCAGAAGGAAGTGTTAGCCAAGACCTTCCAAGGCCCAGCTGTTGTCTGTAGGACTCCAAGCAGCCATGTTTACATGTTCAAGAATGACAGTGGAGACTCTGGGGACTCCTCTGAGGAAGAGTCACACCGTGTGGTGTTACGACCTCGGGGCAAGGAGCGCCAGAAGAGCAGCAGCCAACACCCGCAGCAGCCCGGAACCAACAACATGGTGCTGCTGCAGCGCGAGCTGGCCCAGGAGGACAGCCTCAACAAGCTGGCTCTCCAGTATGGTTGCAAAGTAAGCTGACTCGAGAGAGACACAGGGGAGTCACTGTAAGAGGGGCCCTTGTCCTTCCTGACACCCCTCACTCCACCCCCCCCCCCCACTAGAATCCTCCATAGCCAGGGATGGAAGCTGATGGAAGCACCCTTCATTCAGAACTCTGATCTCAGAAAGGGTTAGCTGGGACTTCAGTTAAGGCCGTGTTTCCTTTGCCCTGCCCTGCACAGTGATACTCTGAACTGTGTGATCTTTTGAGCACATTGTATTTAAGATCTTAGGGCCTGGAGACGGTAGGTGCAATGTATCCAAGTTTCCGTGGCATGCTTGGCTTCTCTCACAACTTGTGTATTCTTCTGACCTTTTCTTGGCAGTAGCTAATCTGACTGGTAGAGTTTTTCCTTCTCTCTGTTAGAACTGCATGGTCTAGCCTCTGTGCTGTGCATTTGTATAACCTTATCTTTCTCTTTAATTATGTTTTTAGCACTCAGAGTGATTAACAGTGGCAAAGTAAGTAGGAAAGCATTTCTGGAATCGCTCTTTTCTCCCTCATCGAAACAACTTGTTTCACGCTGCTAACCTCATGCTGCATTCCGACAGCAGCTGTCACCAAGGCTGCATCAGCTACACAATTAAAAAAGGAAAAACAAAAAACTTTAACTCCTAAACATTGTCTGTGGTTTATCTAACAAGATCCAAATGAACAAAAAGATTGTGTGTGGGTATGGGAGTCTTTCCCAAAGTACTAGAGGCTGGTCTCCAGGGACACATAGCGTCTCTGCATTGCACTGGCCTTTGTGTTTGGCTCTTCTGATCTGCTTCTGTGAGCATAACATATGCTTTATAGACCTTGGACTGAAAAACAAAGCCTTCCCAACAAAGTCTTGCAAGATAGACTGAGCAGGCCTGTCAGGATGATGAACTCTAGCAAGTCCAGAATGGCTATTTAATGTCTCCACCAACTAGCCCAGTTCCTCTTGGAGGTAAATGCACGTGCTGTTCATTTAGTGCACAGAGAAAGAAAGCTGCCAAGCCCATCCACTCTGTTAGTTTCAGGGCAAGATAAAAAGCGCTCCCAGAGCCCATTCAGTGGGACTCTTAAAAGTGGTAGTGGTTGCTGAAAAAAATGATCATATATATCCTAGACTTGAATAGTAAACTCTGTGGGTTGTACTTATGTTTTAGAGAAGTTCTTTTCAAAAGTAGCTAGAAGGGAGTTAAAAACTTGGCTTTCCTGTCCCTCCTTTTCTGTTAGCTTCGTGTTGCCTGATAAAATCCACAGTCACGTTCCCATGACCCACTCTGAAGCTCCTGCCTTGATGGCTGATGTCCTAACCTTCTTCTAGAGAGAAGTGTAGTCTCCCCAAGGTGAATTAACTTCCATTCAGGAAATAAGTTCCTATGCCTATCCTGTTTCTGGGAGAATGCTGAGGGGGCATCCCGAGGAAGCTGTCAGGGGCTGGAGACTCTGAATGGGTGCCCAGGGTCAGCTGGGGGCTTTTGGTGAGCTTGTCTGGCCACTTGCTCAGCTGGATTCTGGTGTGAGATGGGAGAGTTAGACAGGGAAGGGTTTCACCTGTGGCTTTCCTTGTAGGCACAACACATCCACAATCGGTCTGAAATTGTTCGAAGTAGAACAGTTGTTTTCTAAGCTGTTTATTAAGAGCTAAAAGCCAAAGATCAAACTGAAGCCCAAGTTACTCAGCTGAAAGGAAGCTGGCTGTAGGGTGCAGCTTCCAGCCTTCCTGGGCTTCCTCACTGGGACCCCAGCAGGCCGAGGGGCTCAGCTGGGTACTGGTTTTAAGGAGCATCGCATATTTATAATGCATGGCTTCTGTAGGTTGCAGATATCAAGACGGTGAACAACTTCATCAGAGAACAAGACCTGTATGCTTTGAAGTCAATTAAGATTCCAGTGAGGAATCACGGCATCCTCACAGAGAACCACCAAGAACTAACGCCCCTGGGGCCCCCGTCTTCCAAAACCAGAGTGACAGTGGTCGAACTGCCAGAAGATGAAGATAGCACCGGGGCAGCTGCTCAGGGCAACCAGCTGACAGACTTCTTCAAGGGAATTGATGAGAACATTGAGCGGGCTGTGCAGTCCGACGTCTTCCACACGGACAGCTGCTGTGTGGAGGCCCCAGGTCAGCCGCTGCTCCCCACAGCCCAGAAGCCAGCGGCTGATGGCGCAGACTGTGGGATCCCCTGGTGGAACGCCGTCTTCCTTATGCTGCTCATCGGGATTGTGCTGCCAGTCTTCTATCTCGTCTACTTTAAGATACAAGCCACCGGGGAGGCCCCAAGTAGCTTGAATGCAACTGTCGTCCCCAACAGCTCGACGACACTGAGCCCTGTTCCAGGGCAAGCCCACAGGTTGGCAGTTCCAATGCCCACCATCTCTGCTTCAGACAGCAAGGTCGGCCCAACCACCCAGGCAGGGGCCTAAGCTCCTTTTTTTTTCCCCCCTAGAATCAGCAGGCTTTGGCCATCGGTTGATGTATGTCGCTGTCGCCAGCTGTTTGCTGGGGGATGCTGCATTTTGTTTCCTGAGGTGTATGGACAGTTACAGAAGTTACCATGACGATCTGGATTGTATGCCCTGAGGAATGGGCTGGCCTAACCCCAAGGATGCAGGAGCCCAGACGTCCACCACCCCAGCAAGAGAGACATTTACATGAAATTCATGCCACTTTCCCAAGACACGTAGGGCCTGGCAGTGTCTGTACAGCCATTCTGTGAGGGCTCCTAAGTAGAACGTGACAAAGGGTCTGCAGTAGGGGTGTCCCCGGTGTTGGGTGGGCTCAGATGACTGTCGCAGTGTCCCTGCCTCCTAAGGGGAGAGGTGAGCTGAGAGACATGTCCTGTGTCTGGATAAACTAAGGTGCTACGCAGTATGTCACTGAGTTGTAGAGTACAAGTCACCGTTGTGACAGCCTGGTTGTTTGCCTCCTCACTTGCCTCCACTGAAGGCCGTGCCACTTGAGAAGTGAGAAAGCCTTGAATCCAAGCTGCCGTCCTCTGATTTAGGCTACACGCCCCCCCCCCCCCCCAGATTCACATTAGGAGCATCTGTGGTGATGGATCCCTGGATTCCCCTAGTTGGCACCTGGGGAGCAGCTGTGACTGGCAGGTGGTAGAAGGGACTACTTCTACCATTAAGGTTCTAACACATGTCCACTTGAGGCAAGCCTGTGGCCCCACTCCCACCCCCACCACGTGCCCCGAAGCAGAGGGTTCATCCTGCTGTCTCTTTTGACTCTCTTCTTTGGGTTATGTCCTTAGAGATGCCGTGTCTCAGTTAAAACCAGACACTGTATCAGTCAGCTTTCCGTTACCGTAACAAGACAGTCTTGAGTACGAAAGGTTTGTCTTGGGCTATGGCTTCAATCCATGGCCTGCTTTGGGAGCCTGTGGTAAGAACACACATCGAGGAGAGTGTGCAGTGGAACAGATTGTCCATGTGACCAGGAAGAGAGGGGGAGAAGGAGCTTGGGACCCAGTGTTTACCTGCAGTGACCTGCCGTGTCCTGACTTCCCTCTGCTAGGCGCCATTTTCCTAAACGTTCTACTCCTTCCCAATGCCAAGATGAGGACTAAGCCTTGAAGATAGTTGCCTCTGGGGGACATCTCCAACCCCAGCAAGTGAACAGCTATAAAGAGAGCACCACCCGACAACAGAGGGCGGAAGAAGCACAAGGTTTTCTCAGGGACTCCCTGAAGGCAGTCACTGTTCACTGTCCTGCAAGGGGTGTGGGAGGAAGGGCTAAGCCAGCCTGCCTTGTCACAGCAGGGATGGGGGAACAGAAGGCTAGCAGACACTCAGAAGGTGGGCTAGGGCAATGGCTGGCCAGTTGCCTGGAAATCTGTACTTGAGCCAGACGTTAGGTCTGTTAAAATGATCTGCCCAGGGTTCAAATAGCTAATTGAAATTGTCTACATAATTAAATATTCTGAGGCCACAAACGAACCCATGAACTGTGATACGATAAAGATCTTGATTGTGTAAGTGGTTTCTCTCGGGGTGCTCATGACCTCTGTGGCTGTGAAGTTTCTCTTAAACGTCACCATTAATGTCACCAGGCAGGGCTCAGAGTCCCATGGGAAAATCACTTTTGCAGACAAAGAATGTCTGGCTTTTATTTGTTTGTTTGTTTTCTGTGTTCTGTCTCAAGTATTGGGGACTGGTTGTGAGTGTCCGTACACATTCTTCTGTGGGCTCCTAAGTAGAACATGCAGTGTCAGTGGCCCTGGGGTTCGGTGGGGCCAAAACGACTGTCAGTGTCCCTGCCTGCTAAGGACAAGGGGTGGGCTTGGCTCAGAGGTGCAGTCTGTGTCTTGGTAGACTGAGGTGCTATGTGATAGAGTCAGTATGTCACTGACTTTGAAACAAGTTACAGTGTTGTAACTTGTATTTCTGTCTTTTCTCAAGTGGAATAAAATCATTTCTTCTGTGAAGGAAAACTTGACGGCCTCTTCTCATCTGTGGATATTGGTAATAGAGTTAAAACCGAGGGACAGCTTTGGAGAAGCTGACAGTGACCTCTGCCTCTTGCTGGGTCTGGGCAAGGTGCCCCAGGCTCTTGCTGTGCACCTCCCCTTTCTAAAGAAGTCAGCCTGGCTTGTGTTGTTAAGACTCCGCATTTACTGCTTCCTGCTCATTCTCAGGGGGGAAGGGTTGGCTGGCTTCACCAGACTGAGCAGGGACTCATGGGAAGTGTGGATAGGCCTGCAAAGCAGGGTGGCTCAGTGCAGCTGCTGAGGACTTGTGAGGCTTACCTCCCAGCCTCCCACTGCCTCTAGAAGAAACAGCATGGTGCTGGCAGCTGCAACCTATGACCTATGCTCCTTCCTAGACCTGCTCAGAGTTGTAGAAGTTTCCAGAGACTGCTCCACCAGTGGGCACTGGTGTCAGTAGTGCCTCTTAACACCTCCCCAGGCCTTGACATGAACCAGGGGAGACTCCCCCAACTTTTCATAAAGTGGTTATTTAATTCAATTAAAAACTTTATTACTGAGACAGCCCTGGCCCGTAATTTTCTATTAAGACTAGGCCTTCCTCTGCCTCTTTAGAGCTACCACTTTCACATCTGGCTGCATTTGGTTATTTCAAGGTAGTATTTCATTGCCCTGAATAAGGAGCACATCTACATTTTATCTGTAATCCATCCATCCACATACGCTTTAGTTCTTCATTAACCTTTCAGAATACCAAGAGCTGACGTTATAACCAGACCTGTCCCCTGCCCTCAAGGTGCTGGCTGATAAGCTAGGCGGGCATGTGAAGGCTTTAGACCCAGAGAGGGGGATGGGTAATGTGTCATAGGTTCTCTAGATTTCCGTAGCTGACACTTGGCAGGGCAGTGGGAGTCAGTGACACAGTGGACAGGTGCTTTTTAAAGAGATGTTCTTTAGTGTGATCAAAGGACTAGAGAGGGTGGACAATGTGGGTTGTAAGTAGCTGGTGACCGGGCATGTAGTGGGTGTAGATAGAATTGGGAGAAATGTCGTCAGAATGGTTTGGGGCCAGATGTACAAACCCTGGGTTCTACATTTCAGGGCTTGGCATTAGTTCAGGGGAATTAGAGAGGACACATGACGACATGGGGAGGCTGATAGCATTGGATCAAGTTTCCTTACTTACTATGCTCGGTATTCTTAATTCTCTTGTCTTCTGTGAGTCCATCCAGCTTCATTTGGAAAATTGCAGTCATTCTTCAATTTCCCTGATTCTTCCTCTCTAATTTCACAGAGAACTAGATGTTTGGTGGTGTAAATCTCATTACGGTTAAATTCATCTTCACATGATTTTACTTGTGTGGTTTCCATTGCTTTTTCTCCTTGTGATATCTAGTGCCATCATCTCATTAAAGGCATCTTTTCTTTTAGGTATTTTTAATTCCTAGAACTTTTTATACCTTTCAGTTTTTCCATCACTGAGTTCATGTTCCAAACATTTATTGATAAGAACTGCGTTAATATCCCCATGGGCTAATTCTATCACACGTGTCACTCTGAACCTATTGGTGATCTCTCCACTCCTGCCTATAGATTTCATTGTTTTCCTTAAGGCCTGGTTAGCATCTTGTTAGATGCTAGACATGGCACTATCTAGTTAGATGTCTTATTTTTGCTGTCTCTTCTTAACTTTTATGCTGTGCTCTGGGGCAGTTACCTGAGAGTCATATTGCTTCTTCTGAGGCTCATTTCTAAACATACCTAAGTTTATAAGCTTCTATAGGTTGAAACTGAGAACCTAGGGCACATCCACAGAATGGATGCTAGGATGCTATAAAAACAATGATGTTGGTTTCTATAAACTCACTGTTATAAATGGAGTGATTTTCAGATATACCAAAGGTGCTGACTTGTACAAAGGAAAAGCAGGAAGAATTACAAGGTAAAGTAAAGATTGGCTGTTGAGTGTGGAGGATGGGTACCTGAGGTACCAACGTGACACTGACATTGCTCTGAGATCTTTCTGTACACAGGGATCTGGGGGTATAACTCAGTAGAATGCTTGCCTACCATGTGCAAGGTCTGGGTTCAATCCTCAACACTACCCCACACAAAGTTCTTAGGATGCCATTCATAGATGTGACACACAAGTACATAAAGCCAATTATGGCAGAAGGGTACACAAGACAGACCAAAAACACCTACAGGAGAGCCCAATTGTGTAATAATGAAGCATACACAAAGGGGACACGAACAACGTAACTGTTAAGCACGATCTCAACGGGGTAATGCAAAGCCAGAGCAAAGAAACCCCAGCCTCGGGCTGGAGAATGGCTCAAAGGCTAAGAGCACTAGCTGCTCTTCCAAAGGTCCTGAGTTCAATTCCCAGCAACCACATGATGGCTCACAACAGTCTATAACTTAATCTGGTATTCACTTCTGGCCTGCAGGCAGTATATGCAGACAGAACACTGTATAATACATAAATATTCAAAAAGAAAAGAAAAACCCCAGCCTCAATCTCTCACATGCTGTAATGTAGCGAGTAAATGTGTGTGTTCCCTGGTGAGCTGGGGAGTTTGCAACTACTTTCTGTATATACTAGAACAGAGTGTGCCAAAAGATCATAGGTAAGAGGAGCTGTGGTTCTTCCCAGAAGTGAAGCAAGCAAGCTACATATAAGTGGCAAGAGGAATACAAGGGTGCAGCCAAGTGGGCTCTGAACAGCCTTAGGCATGTCTGTGAGTGAGCATGCCCATAGTTCCAGTGTGTGGACAGAACCCAATGCTGCTAACACCCAGAAACAACGAGCACACCTTCTGCCCAGATCTTGGTTTCAAGATCTTGGATGCTTGAGGAAGCACCTGGCCCTCGTCGAGAGAAAAAACTCAAGTGTGGAGCATCTTGAGGTGCTAAGAGCAAGGATATGCTGAAGCCTAGGCTGGAAGCACTAAGAACTAGTGTGCCGACCTGAACGGTGCTCCTAAAGGCCCAAACTGCAAGTTTGTGGAACAAAATGACAGATTACAACCTGCTGACAAGTCATTGCTGTTAATCTCTAAAGATGCAACCAAGTAAGCGGGAAGGCCAGCCATACCTGAGTTTAATCTCAATCGATGGGATATTAATCCCAATTGATAAACACTAATGACTGCTGAGGGCAAGATACAAAGTGGGTAAAAGTTGGGGTAACCTAATACTCAAGTTTCCTCCAAGATACATACCGATTACAAAGGGAAGACAGCAGTGAAGGCTGGCAGGAACCTTCACTCTGGTGAAGGACAGCATCGTAGTGAGACACACTGACATCATCAATTCCAGAATTGGGCTGTTCTTGCCAGAATGTAGCACCTCATTCCAGCCACTACCAGACCCATCCCCAGCTAAGTGGCAATTCATCTGGACAGGTGGCTGGGGTGGGCTGCAGCCCTCCAGCTGGCACGGGGCCCCACAAATCACTCTCTTGGCTGGTGCCATTCAGACACACAATCAGCTTAAAACCAGATAAAGGCTAGAGCAAGGCGCCCATGGGAGCTGACTAGGAACTCAGTGATTGATATTAAGGAGCTGCAGCTGTGATGAGAATATTTTAGCCACAGGATTCAAAACAGCTTTCAAAACCTGCTAACAAGAGCCCCATTATAGCCAGCAAGCAACACCAGTGCAAAAAATTAACTTGATTTGACATCAAGAAATCTGCTTAGCTAGAGCTGGCTCACAAGGCAAAGGAGAGGAAGAGGACTTTTTAAACTGTGGGTTTGGACAACTGTTTGGAGCTTTTCTGGCTTCTGGCTTAGTTATCAGAAAATGGCAAGGACCAAACTGGTGTGATGTAATGAGACATCTATCTCTGTAAAACACAACTCCAAAGTAGACCTGTCTCTTGCCAACTCAATACAATCTGGATAAAAGTAATCACACACTGTAAAAAGTGCCGACATCCACTCCCCTCAACACTTCTGGCTATTCTGTGAGTAGAGCAGTTCTTGACAGACCCAATGGATTTAACTGAGCTGCAACATAGCCAGTTGGTACTGGGGGACAGAACTTACTGTTTCTCCAGGCAAACATGACAGAGTCTGGATGTATGGTAAAAGCCAGGCCATCTTTACTGGAGTGAGTGCAGGAGACAAATAGCTTACAACAACCTCTAGCATTGTTCTTAACCATTTGATAAAAACTTCACTATAATATTTATTGTATAATGAAGAAAAACAACACATTCAGGGAAAAATTGAGATTAACTTATTTTTCTTAAAAGGTTCATCTCAAGGATGGCAACAAAGTCCAAGCTTGTGCCGCCAAACGGTTTTTACATGATCAAACCGTGTACAGCTTCTTTGTGTGAACTGTTGACTACAAACATTTACCAAATACATAAATCTCTTTTAAAAAAGCCATTTTAAATCTAGCAAAGCAGTGTCTTCTTGCACAGCAAAGTGAAGAAGTTTCTACAGAGAAATAAAAGTTTTACATTTGTAAAGTCTTTTTTCACATTCTAATCATCTAGCTTTTTATGATCCAATGCCAGGAGTTTTCAGGTTCCGTATTTACTATGTATTTCTTGTGCGCATGATGGTTAATACAGAAATTATGTTAATACATTATCAGTCGTCTTTACAGTTGAAAGGAAATGGTGAAACATGTATTGTTCTTTCAGAACAAACCCCTGATTTAGTTTTATAACACAATGGATGTAATTAGGGGCTCAAAAGATGGAGTTTTGACTGGGACCACCTGTGTTCACACAATGGTGACGCTCACTCTCAGTGTAGAACCACTTAGAGTTCTGAGGAAGTAAAGCTGGTGGGGACTTCCTATATCCAGTGCAACTTAAGCTTTTTTTGTTTTTCTTTTTCATAATAAAATATGTTATCTGAAGGGAGAAAATTTTCCTGTGATGGTGTCCTATACAAAACACATGAATCTCAAAGGGTAAGAAAAGTCAGTTTTAAAGACACACCGTCAGTGTCCTCCCACGCTAGGATGGCTCCCACTGAGAGCTGTGGATGTGGATGTGTTCACACATGAGTGGTCTGGGTGAAGGATGTCAAGCCCATATGCTCCAAATCACACTGGGCATACGGGAAAAGATTAACAGTCAGATAAGATATTCAGTTCCTGAAAACGGAATACATTGTGACTTGGTCAGTGTAATTTAATACAAAACTCCGAGCCGTGTGTAATATTACTTTAGAAAACAGTAGTTGTACTGATTATAAACCTGCATAGAAAGAAAGACTATTGAGATACAGTCGAAAAAGCCATCTCATAAGGCACACAAGAAAATAGACAGTAAATGTGAAGGTGTTAACTCCTATCCCGATACACAGCAGAAGTTCATGAACATGCATAAATAATAACCAAAGGGTCACTTAACACTTTCAAAGCTATAAATGGTTTACAAAGTGGTAAGGGTTATCCTGAAATTCAGTGTTGGGAGACTGTCTTGTTTTAATTAGGTATGACCTTATGAAGTATGTGCCTGTAAGTCAATTCAGTACATGTCAAGAAAAATAAACCTAAACTTTTCTGAGTAAAAGCCAAATGTTCAGACTAGAGAGAGGAGACAAAACATCACCCCCACTTTTTTGGCTACTAACATGTGCTACCCAAACTGTCAGTGAAGCGCTCTCCACTGTGCAGCCTGTGCTGGCCACGGGGTATGTACCTAATACCTATGTGCCAGTAAGAAACCTGGCTGATGAGTTGTCACAACAGCAGATGAGGAGACATCAAAAAGAGCATAATTTAGGGGGGAGCAAAAATGTAAGTAAAAACTGCAGGTAGCTGCTTAACATTGTTCAATATAAAATTGCAGCCATTTTTAAACCCTTCTTAAGTTTTTTCAGGAAAAGGAGTATTTAAAATCATCTAGGATAAAAGATATACAGGACTTTGAATTTTGTTCATGGCACAAGCCCAGTAAACGGATGAACTTGCTATCACCAACGAGCTGTCTCCCTGTGAAAGTAAGGCCTTGTTCAAAATCCAAGCTGAGGGTGGCACCAGTTTCGTCAGGACAACAAGAATTGTGTCAAGGGTCTGCACCGTAATGGAGCTGCTCCCTACACACCGTGCTTTCTATCCATGGGGCAGCTGAAAACCCGAGCGGATTTTGTAACCAGCTGCGTCATTCTATCTTTAGCGTCAAGGAGAAAAAGTTCCCTTTCCCCTCAAATATTTCCCTAATTATTTACCACTTATAAAACCTTTGTGCTCATCTACTATTCTGCCATTTTCTCTAATATTAGTTAAATTAGGTCATCTTTCTACTGTTTTTTTTTCCATCACAAAAGGCAAATTTTAAATAGTGCCTTATAAAATCTGTTACAACACATTTTAATATTTATGCAGGATGAACTTAACACCAATTTTTGCCACTTTGCTATTTATGTACACATATAAAATATTAATGATGCTCACCCCATACAGCACAAAGATTACAACAGAACATCACACATTCACCACCAGTGAGGGGAAACCCCTTTACACAATCCTCTGAAAAACTGGGCTAATAATTAAAATCCAAAGTACAGTATATTTAACAAAATAGTAAATATTAAACAGTGAATACTCTACTTAAGGACTTCGCCTTCCCCCCAATTGGCGGCAATCCACAAAAATATACTTTTTAATCTGGTGACCATACAATACATAGGTACTTACACCAAAGGTGATAATATATTTAAGATGCTATATACACAAAGAGTTTGGCTCAACTTTTAATTTACATATAGAATAATAAGTGTTCATGGCTTTTTTTTTCCAAGGTTCTGCTTGCAAGATATTTTTGTTTTTCTCCCCTCTTAAAAAAACTAAAAAGTTAAAACAAGATAAAGCTATTCTCTAGAGGAAAAAAAAAAGTTACAACATACAGCTTTGGCTTATATAAATAATTCAGCAGAATGTGTTCAAAAGTAGTGGATATAATTTTATATATAATCATCAATTCATTAAGGGTGTTTTCTTTCATATAAAATATACATGACCTAAAATCAGTTTCTTTAATTTTTAAAGATATGAATGTAAAAGAAACTTCTGACATATTCCAATTATAACTTAATATATTAATTTTATTTTGTTAATGCTCTATATTTCTAGGCTAGTATTTCTGAATATTTCATGCGTGTTTTCTATTCTCTCTTTTTATTAGCTAAAAATCACTTCTTTGACCCAATACATTTTTTTGCACGTGCAAAACAGTTATGTGTGGGGCTTTTTGTTTATTGTTTGTTTGTTTGTTTGTTTAATATCAACAGCCCTTTCCCATGCACCCCTTTGCAATAGACCCATGCCAGGTTGGGTTATTAATATAAATGACATTTTATGTACAGTATTGCTTTCTTGGTTCCTGCTTTTCTACTGCTCTGTTCTACAAAGCATTTTTTTTTTCTGAAGTAACTACAGTCACCGCACAGTTAAATAAAACAAATAGGGGGCCCCCTAGGTTTCTGCAGGCTAATGTGGAAGAATTATATATGGGTACACGTTTCTCTGCAAAAACTGTTTATCTTACGAAACAAGTAGTCCAAGGAAGTGCCAGACTGGTCTGTTTCTACAGGGTGCTTTGTCTGCCATGTGGACATACATCTGCAGACCTACAAGAAGTTTGCAATAAGTGCCTGATTTTGTATGCAACACACACCCACACATACACACTCACACCCACATACATATATATGTAAAGGGATATATATGTATGTATGTACATATAAATATATTGAACTCATGTCCTTATTCACCAATTTAAGATATGTAGGGCAGTTCACTGCAGTAACACAAAGAACAAACATGAACCAGGAAGCCTTAGGTCACCCACGTGTCCATCCTCATGCGTTTTACAGAAGGGCTTTCTCTGTCCTCGGTATTTGGGGGTCGGCCAAGCACAATTGGAGAATGAAAGTCGCCCCGTGGATCCTCCCGGTCACTGCCATCATAGGAGCTGCTGGAGCTGCTCAAACTGTCCACAGGGGAGCGCCCCATTTCCTGCCGGGGTTGGGGCTGCGGAGGCTGGGGCGGCGGTTGCTGCTGCTGCTGCTGCTGTTGCTGCTGCTGCTGCTGCTGCTGCTGCTGGAAGCCTGATGGGGTCATTCTATCCCGGGGAGGTGAAATTGGCTCTGACTTAATGTTGATGTTCTGGTTGGTGTTAATGGACAAATTTGAACCCTGAGATAACTGCCCTCCAGCCCTGTAGAGAAACAACAGAGGTGAGATGGTTTCGTGGTACATCTGTGTAACTCACAACATAGCTTAGCAGACACTGCCTTTCTGGGGGGGGGGGGGAGAGAGAGAGAGAGAGAGAGAGAGAGAGAGAGAGAGAGAGAGAGAGAGAGAGAGAGTGTGTGTGTGTGTGTGTGTGTGTGTGTGTGTGTGTGTGTGTGTGTGTGTGTATCGTAGTATCCTCTGTACTGTGGCCCCATCGCAGGCACACCTTACCTTTTCACATTAGCTGTGAGATGTAAATTCAATTGCCCTCAATTTCCACAAGAGCAAAAATAGTTTCAGAATGGTTAAGAACTTGCTTGGGGTAGTATGGGAGACAGTACTTTCCCCCCATGTCTAAGTTTCAAGGTCTTTCTACTTTCCTGGATTTCTTGTTTTATTTGTTTTTGTCACTGTGTCTCCCTATGGGGGATGGTACTCAACTCCTGAGTTTCAAGCTCTGTGCAGCTGGGTAGCACCAGATTCCCAGCTTTTGGGTCCACCATTTTTAATGACTTCATTAAGGACAGGCCTAGGGCTTCAATAACTATATAGGCAAAACATTTCCTTAAGATACTTTGCACTTTCACCCATAACACAATTCTCTGGAGCACTACTGGTTACAAGCCACATGTGCAGTTCTTTCCCCACGCAAGGAAAAGGAGTTGCCGTCTCTCTGGGCACCGTGGGCAGGAGGCTATGGTGCCCTAGTGCTAATCAGGTACAAAGCAGCCAGCTGGTGATATGCTGCCCCTGATCAGGATGCTCTCCTGTCCTGGTTCCTTCTGGTGTTCAGGAAGTCTGGTCTCTCCTGGGCATTGCCATAAATCTTTTTTGTCTCATACCTTGCCCAGAAGGAACATACTTTTCTGAACTGGCCAGAAACAACCAAACAAATCCTATAGCACCAATTCATACACAGATATTAACCCTACCTTTCCTCTACTAAGATCCAGGAAGAAAGCAAAAGGCACAGGCTTGCTGCCCTCTTCTCCAAAGCAGGAGGAGGAAAGGGAGGCAGATGAGTCTGCTTGTTCTCAGCTACCTTTTCTTTCCTCAGGTGATGCTGGGAAGCACTGGATTCTTCGTCTGTGAGTGAGTGAGAGGGGGGCATGCAGTGGCATCTGGGCTTTGGAATCCCCTTGACACCATCTGACTCTCCCTGTTTAAAAGTAAAATTCTGCTCACCAAATCCCTTCAAGGAATTCCTGGTTTGTTCAGCATCAACAATACGACCGAGAGCTATGTTAAGAAAATATTTTCCCCCACCAATTGCGGTGTGCACATCTTTAATCCCAGCACTCCAGAGAGAGGCAGGAGGACCTCTGTGAGTTGGAGGCCAGCCTGGTCTACAAAACCAGTCCAGGACAGCCAGGGTTACACAGAGAAATTATGTCTCACCCGCCCCCTCCACCCCCAAGATACTTTTCCCTAACACTTCTATCTACATAAACAAGAATCATGGCATGGTTGTTTCAGATAGCCTGCAAAGCAAAAGACAAACTGACAGGAACCATGTGCAGGCCATATGCAGAAGTTCATGGAACTTTCCAGTCACTCACACTAGAGAGCTGAGGGCTGCTTGTCCTAGATGGTGTTGCTGCCAGGCTGAAGCCTGCCCCAGAGACAGCATTCCAGGGGAGGTGAAGCCTTGCAGGGCCGACAGGTCAGCGCTGGTCAGTGAGTAGTCTACAAAAGAAGGTTACATTACCACAGTTATTATTCTAGAAAAATATGCCTGCCCTCTGGGAAAGAGACACACTGGACTGAACCTGAATCAACACGTCTTGGTGCCAAGCAGGACAGGAAAGACAAAGAAGCTTACAAGCTTAGAATGAGTATGTTGAATTAACAACACGACACAATGAACTGTATCTGCTTTAACAGCGCCTCGACTGCACACATCACCTTAAACTCACTAACAGCTTTCTATGACACATGAATCATTTTCTACAAATGCTTCAGTCATAATTACCACGATCAAGGCTTAGGACATTAGATATTGCTTACACGTAGTTACTTCAGTTCATCATTAACACTTGGTTTTCCTTTTAGTTCTGAGGAAAGGTGGCAAAGACTCCTACTTTTAACTTTTTTCTCATGTCTCAAGAAAGGTGCTGAAAGTTGTTGGTCCTACTTTTTCTTAAGGGAAAAATAAAGCTGAGTTGAGACAGTGCTGTTGGCACTCAGGTTTCTATGTGACTATCCTTTCATACTTGACATGTAGCTAGGCGTGGTGGCACATGCCTGTAATCCCAGCACTCAGGGAGGGAGAGGCAGGAAGAGCTCAGTGAGTTTGAGGCCAGCATGGTCTACAAAGTGAGTTCAAGACAGCCAAGGTTACAGAGAAACCCTATCTCAAAAAACAAAACAAACAAACAAAACCCCCAAACCAAACATACTTGACATGCGCAGAGAGTCTTAGCCTGATGCCTGACCTAGTGACCCTTCTGGTCCACAACTCTATTCACTTTTTGGTCTGTCAAGTAACCCACTTGACATGTCTGCTTGGCCATCTCTACAAGCACCTTTTGGCATAACCCAAACTGAACTCATGTTCTCTTCAAAGCTGTTCTTCCTTTCTTGGTAAGTTGCACCAATATATCCAGTGGCTCATGCCGGAAGCTGAGTGTTCCCATTCCTTCTTTGCCATGTTCTTACCTGTGCTATCAAAAAGTCAGTCTGTCTCTCCAGCATGTTGAGGCCGCAGTATAGTCTTACTACTCAGGTCCAAGCCACCAGCAAAGGATTACTTGGACCACATACTATCTCTCTACGACTTACTGGCATTCACTCAGAAAATAAAATTTGTTTTATTGCTTTAATTATGTGTATGAGTATCTCTGCACATGAGTAAACGTTCCCACTGAGGCCAGAAGAGGGTACGGGATTCTCCTGGAGCTGGAGTTACAGGCAGTTGTGAGCCACCTGAAGTGGGTGCTGGGTCTCTCTGCAAGCTGGGATCCTCTACTACAAGAGTAGCACCGAGTCTTAACCACAGAGCCATCTCCTATGGCCACTGGAACCAAAGTAACTTTTTTGAAAATAACAACTATGACTGTGAAGCTCTGTAACATACTCAACAAGACCCCATTTCTCCAACTCAACTCTAACTGCCCTGCCTGTGGTACTTGTCTTGTTCTGCCTGGTGGTCCCTGTGTCCTTGGGGACAGACGGGCTCGGACACAATAGGAACAGGTCTTTCCTAGTGCTGCCTGTCTTTCTCTTCCCAGACTTCAGTTCCACTGACTGCATACTCTGTTTTCAGTGCCTGTTAGGGTACCTGCCACACATGTCCACCCTTCTTGAAGCTGGAGAAAGTATCTATGGGATTCATGGGCTATTTTAAAAAGCTGCTCCTTTATCCATTCCTTTACTTACTGCCTGGCATGGTATGCTTGACACTAAGTATACACAGAAAGAAAAACAACACACACACCCAATGTGGCAAAATTAAACAAGACAGCCATTCTAAGAAGGAGAGTAAAAGTGATCTTAGATGGAATGAGACTGATGTTTAGAGAGTGGCACATGATTTAAGGGAGGCTGGCTCCACTTTTTGTGTTTTGGTAATTGTTTGGAGACTTTGTAAAAATATATGCATGCAGTATTTTGAAATGCTTATACATATATACATTTTAAAGAAACTAATGGTGTTTCTAAAAAATGAGTATCGCAGAAGAATTTCAAGTACACTGGAATGCCTGCAATGAGACACACAGTATACTGCAATCTCACTCTGACACCCAATCCAAATTTGGCCTCCTCAGCTTTACCCATCTAAGCACCTGATCTCTCACGCTCCCTCCTTTCCTGTCTTATCTTCGCAACCTCAGAGTTAAAACTAGAAAGTGCAACTGTGTGGGACTTCCCTACACACGCTCACTAGCTAAGCTGTGACTGTCTAAAAAAAAAGATACACCCTTAACTCGAAAGCTCTGATGAACAGGTGACTAATGGACTATAACAGGATTCCTGTAAGGGCTTAGGCTCTGGCCTTTTCTGGAATTACTCCTGTTAAGACACAAACAATGGGCTACAGTTCACAGGCTACAAAGCATCTGAGCGGCTGGAGCAGTGTGTCTCCCCCCAAATGCAGTGAAACAATCTCACAGTGGAGAAACAACTTACTTCATTCTATTATCAGTTCATCTTATCTAACTTTTTAAAGGTTTAGCACTTTATATATATATATATATATATATTTTTTATTTATTTAAATTTGGAACGAAAAAACAGAGACAATATTATCAATAACCACACTTTAAAAATCACAAAAGAAAATGGTGAGAACAGAGTCCAGGGATGAAGCCCCAGAGATGGCTCACCAGTGTTGTAAGCAGTCGGCATTGCTGAGTACACCAGGCCCTGCGGAGGCAAGCTTGGAGTTGTCACAGACACTACAGGGGTGGCTAGAGGCTGAGCAGCTTGAGAAGCTTATCCTTTGGGCATTCTGTGAGAGATCAGAAAAAAGATTAAGTGTAATTATGTGGTATTTATGTTCAGGCTGAATATTTTAAAAATAACTTTCAATTTAAATGTGACACTTTTCACAGATTTATGTGAATGTCATTATTTCTTGAAACTATAATGATATGAAAACCATAAAGATATTAATGAGAGTAACTAATTTTAGGAGATGTTTTTATTTTAATTATTCACTTCCTCACTTAAAATATAGCATATTAATGCCAGACTCATTGTCTTAAAATAGAAACTTACCTATGGGCTATAACATTTTTGTGTGATAGCTTAATGAGGACTTGATGTCACTACGTATTGTGAGGCTACATTAAATGAAGTCTGTGTAGGTTTTAAATGGCTGATGGCAGCAAAAGTCATTTGTATACATGAGATTATAAGTCTAAGAATACAGGAACCAAATCTACTTCCTTTGCAGTCCTTATAAACAAATGTTTTAGGTGGTGGCTTATTCTGGTTTCCCTCATGCTCCCCCTGCAGGTGACCTCGGCTTAACAACTCATTCAGGTCTGTATCATTCTGGCCTCCCAGTTTTCTGAAAGGAAAGACTTTGAATTTTTACAAATTACTTTTCAAGGGGCTGTGAATAGAGTGCTAGTAAACACTTTCTGTACTGGCATAGTATCCTAGCCAGACTGGGAATAAATAAGTCAACTATTCTCTCTCATATTCATTCTCATTCTCTCTGTCTCTCTCTTTCTTTTTCTCTCCTTCCTTCCCTTCTTCTCTCCTCCCTCTCTTGAGACAGGGTCTATTGCTATGTAGACCAGGCATGCCTTAAACTCACAGATCCACCTGCCTCTGCCTCCTGACTATTGGGATTAAAGGATTGCCTTGCGTGGGAAAAAAAAGAAGTCAAATCTTAAATAATGGAGCTGTTTTGGGATAGCCCTGTCTTCCATGTGTAGGACAGAGTCAGTTTTTTCACACTGACCTAAAGCTGACATTCTCCAAGGTTAAGAATCAGAGAAGAGAAGAGGCTCCACAGTGTGTACACAAGCAAGCTAGGGGCAACTATAGCTGAAGTTATAGCCCGATGACTGATACTTTAGGGGGTCTGTGTCACAACTGAAGAATCCGAAGGAGACGACATTTCCTTTATCACTATTTTCAGAAGGCTGTAAGATAACGAGGGCTTTGGCTAAATGTGAATGCCTAAAAGATGGTCTTCTCAGGGGAATCTAGACTCCAGTGGTTTTTTTTTTTTTTTTTCCATGTTAAGTTTGTATTTCCTATTCATCTTCTTATAGGACACCTGAAATATATGATCTGCAGGTATACCACTTGAGTTTTAGCCAATGATTCACCTCTTCTTAAGCCTAGGGAAAAAATTTCTTCACTTCTCTAAACCCTTTAGTTGGCTTCAGAAGGAAGTCAGACATGTGTGTTCTGCCTGGCTTGCAATGCTCCTCTGATAATCAAAGGAGAATATTAGAAATGAGCCCAAGATAGCATTCTTACTGTCCCTAGACTCTTTCTGTAGTTAAAATTTTACATTACTGGTGACTCAAACAGATACATATATTTATTCCTTCTGATCCACAGCCATCCCACTAAAACTATAATGAAGTAAAATTACTCTAGATGTGCAAGGCTTCTAACAGTCTCTATAGCCGTGCACTTACCAGGAAAGTCCCCAACATAGGCTCCGGAACTGGGCTCCTTTCTTTCCTTTCACTTAGGATCAGAGCCATCAAAAATTATTTTAGGGCACAAACTGCTCTGCATAACTCTAAGTTCTAGTGGACTGTATTTCTGGTTCTGCTTTGCATTTTCAATTGGCTTAATTTTTAGATTCTGAATGAGCTTAAACTTCTAAGGAATGAAAATGACTACAGCTTCTAGTGATCTTTCTTATTTTTGTGATTCCCACATTCTAACACATCCAGAAAGTATCTGAGACTCTGCAGTTACATGTTATTTCAAAGAAGGTAGAAAGGCACACAGTCATACATTGGTACGATGACACGTCTTAGTCAATTTCAGTGAGTTTTTGAGTGACGGATTTACTTTGGACTTAATTTGGTCTCAAACCAAACTAAATAAAAAAGATACATCGCACTGAGATGGCTTGGTGTAGGCAATGCCCATTTCAGGCTTCATCTGCCCACTGAATCTTTGAAGCAGTGTGCTCCATGAATAAGTGACTTTCAGAACCACTAGAGGGCAACACAGTGCTAGATAATTAAGGAAAGCATTTAGGACAAATATCTAAGGGTAAAGAGTGAAGTGTGAAGTCTAGTATAAGACGAATTATTTCAGTTTGAACCATAATGTAACCATTAATAGTATCCTTAACTAAAGCATTTCCCCCTCCCTAAGACATTCACTGTATAATCTAGCATCACATTTATAGCTAACCAATGAATGTGTTTCAGATACCAGTACAAAATGACATCTAAACCAAGCAAGCACAGAGAAAATAAAAGACCATCTCTTATTTTTAAGGGTAAAGAATAGATAACCTAATCTGAAAAGAAAACAAACTGTGCAAACCAGCATGCATGAACATGTAACAATAAGTAAATGAGAACAGTTGATGCTTTTATACCGCATGCTCTCATGCACTCCTAACCCCTCCATGGTGAGACCTGGACACTTGGAAGGTTCTATTCCCCTTAAACGAGTCATCTAATCAGCAATTGACCTGGAATGTACATGATGGCATATGTTGAGTTTGGATTTTAGTTCCCAACCAAGAGCTTAGGTTTGTTTGTTTGTTTGTTTGTTTGTTTGTTTTAAGTCAAGTTTTCCAGAGGAAAAGACAACAGAAAATATTTGTTTTGGAATAAATAGGTACAGCTGCTTTTAAGATTTGAGTATCCCCTGGTAAGAAATAAATGTGTGTATGTTCAGTTACAGACACTTCTTTTCGTAAACAGGGAACCCCCTTGTGGTTCAGTCTCATGCAGGATGAAACAATCCCAACTCTGAAAAAGGTGACCTCACCAAAAATGATGTAATCTTTTTGAAAGAAAGAAACATAACACAAGATTCTGTGTTACAATCTGAGGGACTCTGATGGTGAAGTCATTTTCTAAAAATACTTTAATAATTTGGAGAGCCACATAAGGTATTTTGTGTATTTCCTTAGAAGAAAAAGCTTGAAGTGTCTTGTGCTCATAGACAGCTATTCTTTTTATGGGCTTTTACACTATGTGTTTTCTCCCCCCTTTCAAATAAAATGGACCAATTATGTATATAACAGTATACATAAAAGTTAGGATCAGTAGTACCAATAGATGAAGTTCTTGATTAAAAATGTTTAGATAGTGAAAAATAAATAGAAAAAAATCTTTGTAACAAAAGAACAAAGGTTAGATAAAAACATTTAAAATAATTAGTACTTTTTATATATTTTTCAACTCCCTTCAAGCAGGAAACCACACTCACCAACTCCAATTCCTCTTCCTCCGACTGTACTCAGCACATAAGAGGGATAAGAGAGTTAACTAAGACTGCTGGAACTTGCAAA
>NW_026131608.1:0-25000 GCF_903995435.1 Acomys russatus
TTTTTTTTTTTTTTTTTTTTTTGACGTGGTAAGGAAGACAGGACCCTTATTTGATTTTTCCAACCTCCCTTGAAAGGCTTGAAGCAGCTTAGAATTTTGTGACATTTTACATAAACCTATTTTTCTATTTTTGATTTTTTTACCCCTCCTTCCTCCACTGTGTAATTTTTGAAAATAAAATTCACAGCAGCCCCATCAGCTGCTCTCATAGGAGGAAGGAGGGACTAGAAACTGGAGCTACCCGTTGCTGCCCAGCAGCTGTGAGCTCTGCAGAGCCCCACCCAGCTAATTGCCTGACAGCCCTTTAAAAAAAAAAAATCAGGAAGGAAAAACAGCCAATCACAGTCTTAGCCTTTCACACAGGGGAAAGAGATCACAAAAGGTGCTTTTTTTTTTTTTAAGCACAGGATTTTAATCATGATCTTGAGACTGTGGCAAGTTTTTCTAAATATTCCTGAAGAAGGTTGCTGCTGCTCCACTCAATGTTTTATTCTGGATTCTTCTGAGCCTGTACCATTTGACTGTGTTCCTCCTTGTCAGGCAGTGGGAAACTCTCAGGTGTGCCAGCTCAGCCCCACATGGTGGTTTTGAGGGTAGAAAAAACAGGAATATTGGCCAAGAGAGAGATGTTTTGGTTACAGAAACTTTCAGATTGGGCCCAGTACCCTGAGATCTTTTCCCCGCCTGAAGTCAGCAAGTGACTTTATTTAATAGCACCAGAAATCAATTAGAACTTCTTACCATCACGTTGTGGGAAGCGTCTGGAATCAGTATGTAAATTCAATTGTACTAACATTATTTTATTGAGCTAGGCTACAGAGTCTCTAAAGGGGAGAAGCAAGGCTAATGTCATTAATTATTGTCACAACCTTTGCTCTAAGCAGCAGAGATGCCATGCCAGCTCCTGAAATCAGAGAGGAAATAGCAGATTCTGCCATTCACTCTGCCGGCCTTTCAAAGAAATGATTGGTACAGCCCCCTCCCAAGAAAATGGATTTTAACATTTGGTCTCAGAGGCCCAGCCCTGAGAGTGCTTCATTGTGCTGGTTTTACAATGGGTTTAATATAGCGGGGTGCCAAAGGGCAGGAGGGGAGAGCCTTACAATGTGGATGAAGTAGGTCCTCTCACTGCAGACCCAAACTGGCCCTGTGTTTTATTTCATCTCTTAGGGCCTTCCTGATAGGGTTCGGTTTTTATGATGTGCTTGTTCCGCGCTCATGTGCCTTTTTCTGTTGTAAGTAGATCTAATTTATTTTAATTAACAGAAAAAAGCATGCAAGAGCCTTAAAATTGGCAATGCGGTTTCCTGCTTTTAATACTAATGCTGTTCTTGATTTGAAAACAGCTTACAATAGACATGCCTTGTAATCTGTTTTGCTGAGTGAGACTAATATGAGTGAGCCCCCGCCCCATCTGTGTGTCCCCTCTCTGTAAGATTAAAATCAGTCACTAAATCACACACTGTCAATGCACATAGGACAAACAACTCATTTCAGAAATCGCTATTTGTCTTTCCTTTAAAATTTTAGGAAGCCCAAATTATACAGCAGCTGTAAATTATTATCAAAAATTACTTTCTGAAAAGTAAAAATGGATGTCAGTTTTAAAAAAAAAATGCGGAGAGAGAAGCCTTTCCGAGGCCAGCAACTCTCTGGGCAAAGCTGCTAATTATTCTTAGTGGGCAAGACGAACACATTAAGGCACAAATGAACAGACCATAGAAATGATAAAAAACCAACTTGGCTGCCAGGCATGGTTGCTGGGTATTCGTCTCATCGTTCTGAAAGTGTTCCGTGGTTCTTGCCTTCCCTGTGGGATGAGCCCAGACAGTCTTACTTGCTGCTCTCTTTAAGTGTCTATCATTCTAGTTTTTAATCTTTTAATTTTTTTTTTTTAGGAAAAATAAGACATGTTATTATTTCTTTTTTAGCTCATCCTATTTTCTCTATGTGAGGCAATGGGGAAACCAGTCCTGGACATGCACATTCACAAAGGCAGGGTAGCCAAGTGTGTGGCCCTTTATCTTTCTGAAGTGTACCGTGGCTCAGCTGTGTCTCTAGGCCTCTGTATCTTGACCCTGGAAAGCTATCTGCTGATCTGAGATTTACTATAAAAAGATGTTTAAAAAGAACTTAAGACGAGGTCAAATGAATTTCATATCTTGAACATTTTCTCAGACCCATGAGTAGGTTTCCTTAAGTTTCTCCGTGGTCCTTACTGTGCGTCACTGGCTGTGGACCAGAGGCCCCATCCGCACAACCGTCTTTCCCAAAAAACACCATTGCACATGTACCCGCAAGAATTCAGAAGATAAGTTGGAAATGGAATTATCTGGTTTACCCAGTTCTCATTTTGTCTGAGTTATTATTTTTATTTTGTAAATATGGGTGCTAGGCCTGCATGCACATCTGTGCTCCATGTGTGTGCTTGGTTTCCAGAGAGGCCAGAAGAGGGTGTCAGATCTCCTGGAACTGGAGTTACTGATGGTATGAGCCACCATGTGGGTATTGGGAATCAAACTGAGCAGTGCTCTTAACCACTGAGCTCTCCAGCCCCTTAAATTTATTTCAAAATAATGTAAGAAAAAATACCCTTTGGTATTTCTCTTTTAGTGCAGTAAAGAAATAAATCCCTAACTATTCACATACGGTAACTACTCAGTAAGGCAAAGCTGGTGATGGTGATGAGAAAATAAGGAAGAGAAATGCCGGCTGAATTCTGATTGCTGCAAAGCACCAAGAACTGGAGTATGGGGAACTTGCCTGTAATCTTAGCACTTGGGAGGTGGAAACAAGAGGACTAGGGGTTCAAGGCCAGCGTGGGTTACATGAACCCCTGTCTTAAAGCAAGGGAAAAAGGAAGGAAAGATAGGGGGAACATGCCATGCATAAAGGTGACAGGTGGCATTGCTAACAGACCTGGTGGCACCTGGATATCAATTTGTTGGAATAAGGAACAGATTTAAGAGCAGTGTAAATCTGGGCAGTGATAGCGCACACCTTTAATCCCAGCACTCACCCGGGAGGCAGAGGCAAGCGGATTTGAGGCCAGGCTGGTCTACAGAGTGAGTTCCAGGACAGCCAGGACTACACACAGAAACCCTGTCTCAAAAAACCAAAATAGATAGATGGATGGATGGATATATCTATACATAGATTGATGGGGAGAGAGAGAGAGATGATAGATCGAGATATCTATAGATAGATAGATAGATAGATAGATAGATAGATAGATAGATACATACATACATACATACATACATACATACATACATACATGGATACATACATACATACATACATACATACATACATACATACATACATGGATACATGGATACATAGATAGATAGATCAAGATATCTATAGATAGACAGATAGATAGAATGTAACCTTAAATCAGAAAAAAATTTGTTGCTCTCAAGCATTTAAAAAGTCATTTAGAGATAAAAATTAATACTATTTATGTTATAATCTTATTATTCATTCTTCCCTCCCTTTTAATCCCCCAATGACATTGAAGATAATATAGACTAAAAAAAGTAATGCCTCACAAATCACAGTCTTATTAGTTCTTAAATATTTTCTGGTCCAAAGAGCAATATTGGGCTGCGGACATGTCTCAGTGGTTAGTACCATATACTGCTTTTCAGTTTGGTGCTTAGCTCCAGGCGTTTCAGCCCCTCTGGTCTTTGCAGGATCCATATGCATGTCCACATACTCACCCACAGACACCCACACATACATAATTTAAAATGAAAAAAAAATTTAAGAACCATATTGAGGCTAGACAGATGGCTTATGGGACTCAGGCTCAGTTCCCAGCACTCACATGATAGCTTACAACTGTAAGTAACTCCAATCTTAGGAAATCTGATGCTGTCTTTGCTCTCCAAGGACATCAGGCACACACATCGCATACACGCATATACGTAGGCAAGACACCCATACACATTAAAGAAATAAATAAGTAAATAAATTTAAAAAGAACAACCTGATTCAAGATTTATATACAACTGATAGTTATAATTACTGACTACACAAATAGACTAATTTCAACAGTGTAACATAGTTATAATATATACAGTTGACCTAAAATACTTTTGTTGCTATTATATATGAGTTTATATATTTATGAATAAAAATGAACTGGCAAGTACAATGGAGCATCACTCCTGACAAACGCTTTGTTAAAGAAGGAGCTAGAGGTAGAATCTGCCTCCTTTTGAGCCACAAGCAGTTGCCCTGACAAGGGGACTGAGTCACCTGCTCCATCTCCATCCTATCCTGAAAGCACAGCAAGGCTTTCTGGCACCCAGCCCCCCCCCCCAGTGAGATCTTCAGAAGGTGGGTGCAGATCACAGGGCAGCATCGGTCTGTTGTGTTGAACATTATCCTGGCCATATTGACTCAGTTTGATTGGATTTCTTTTATTACCCTGAGGTGACACTGGAAGATGATAACAATCTATTATTGGACACAGTGCCATCCAGAAAGACCATCAAAATCTTACATAAAAGGTGGGGGACAGAATATCAGAGTTTCTCTCCTAAGGCAATGTTGTAAAAGAACACTGCCATCTTTCTTCTTTGTGCTTCTTTTAATATATTTTTTAAAGCCCTTCTAAACCACAAAATATATTTCCTGCCCAGTTCTAAAAATAAGACAGCCTAAATACTGCTGTGAGCTTTTCATTTAAAAAAAAAAAAAAAAACTTCTAGAATATAAATATCCACACTTGCTCCAGCCTCACCACCCAGAGCCACAGGTTTATAAATTGTATAAAGTATACAGTGTTAAGATGTTTACTAAAAATTATTAATAGGTCTTCTGAGTTATATAATTTAACTTCCCTGTGACTATTTTATAAAAGTATTACCTCTACTAACAAAATAATATGTTTTGCTTGATAGATTAGTCATGTACTCATAGGACGCTACAGGTGTGCCGGGCACACTATGGCAGGCAGTTGGATGCCATGGAAACGCAGAGTCGGGTGTGGCTAGGACAGGGAACTTAATAAAAAGCAGTTGTCAGTGGACTCTGCCAATCTTGCCTCTCAGAACAAAAACCTCACCCATCCCTTCCTGCAAGATATTTCCTCCAGAACGCTCCTGAAATAGACAGAAACCGTAGGCCGATGTGTCATTTTAGTTAATCAAAACAAGTAGGCAATTAGTCTCCTTTATTTTTTCTAATGAATGTAATTTAACGGTATTTAATTTGCATACAGGAAAGTTCACCAGGGGGAAAAAAAAGTCTGCATTATGGCACTTTTGTAAACCTCAACAAAAGCCCGTCATTAGGAGACCTAATTGATTTTTCCTCCCCACTCCTGAGGGAAGAAAGCTATGGCAGTACCTGCTTATTCACTCAGGGAAGAATAGGTGTGCCCGGTGGTTCATGCAGAGCTTTGGGTTAAGAATCCTGTGGTGCCCTTCTTGCAGGGAGATCTTGGCCATTGCTTGCTTTGAACACTCGGGAAATCTGTTTTTTCAGAGCAATGGGGGACCATCGCTATCTGCCCAGTGTCCTCTCCACGGGCCCAATTTCCTTCAGCTTGGGGCCCTCCACTGGAATTATTTTATTTCTTGTTTATTTAAAATCACATTATTCCAGGAGAGGGGTTGTAAGGTTCTTATGGGAAATGTGTCACATGCAATGAAGGAGAAAGTGCTGGTGTTCAGGATCAGAAAGCCAGGGAGCTGTCAGGGAGCCAGGGATGGGGAGGTCAGAACAGAACATAAGACCGCAGGAGTTCTTCTGGGGGTCAGAGTTAGTGTCTTCATTGGGCTCTGTCATTCCAGGGGCCACAGCAAAGACAGAAAGACCAGCATTCACAAAGCCTGTATCTCCTCCCACTGCGGACCAGAATGCCAGAGTTTGCTGGTGTTGGAACTAGATGTGACTTTCCCAAGGGTCCTGGGATGCCTTGCATCTGGTCCTCTGAGTACCTCTCATATAAACATGGCTCTTCTGCATGAGTCCCGGCATGCCAGAGCACAGCCAGGGGCCACAGCAGACGTTCTTCAAAGGACCTCTCACTAGATCGACTTTCTTCTTCAGTGTTGCATTTTCTTCCAAAGATGCTCCAGGCTTCTTCTCTCCACCTTACTCTCTCTGCCTCCTCCCAACACTCCATCCTGCTCATCTCCTCTTCCCCTACAAGCACTTAGGAGATTGGAACGTCAGAAAAGGCTGGCCTCCCCCTTCTCACTGGCTGATGGATGCCTGTCTTTGGATGACTGCCCCCCTCTCCCCAGACCACCCCTGGAAGTGGTGCAGCATCTCATGCCGCCCAACAGTGCCCTCCAGCATTTATCCTCTGGGCCCTGCCATGATCTCATGTAGATGTTCCTTCCATGGCTGGTAAAAAAATGCAAACCATGGTATGAAGAGACCTTAGCAGTGGTAAGTCAGCATTTCATGGCAGAGCATCAACAGCCCCTTTCCTTTCCTTGTGTTGAACCCATAGTGATAAGAAGCCAATGCATTTGCCACTTGCAGATTCTTATTATTATTATTATTATTATTATTATTATTATTATTATTATTATTATTATTATTATTATTATTATTGGTTGATAATCACTGCCAAAGTTTTCTTAACTGTGCCCTGTAGACGTGAACAGCATCATCGCAAGCAATAAGAAGACTGGCGTGTTTAGGACTCAGAAAATATCAAGCTGGTAAGATACCTCTCTGCATCCTGAATTCAAATGTCCCAGTTGCAAGTGTTTCTTGATGCTATGGACGATTATGATAATAGTAATACAGTAATGCTAACGGTGTTAACTAAGCACCTTCTGTGTGCCAGGCACTGTTCTGAGCACCGCACATGTACATTGAACCTTGTGGGATGCCCATGAGGCAGCCACATATTCCATCAAGTAGATAAGAATATAATAGTAACATATTATTACACAAGATAATGTATTATACGCTGAGTTAGGGTCACTTCATGGCTAAGATTATTCAGAACAAAGTTGGGGAAAAGCCTAGCTTGAAGCCTTCATAAATGGCTTTATTCCAGTGGTCCTCAGCATAGGCAGTTTTGCATCCCTAGGGGATTCTGTCATCCCTGGGAACATTTTTATTGTTGTTGTCGGGACTTGGGGTCAGAGTGGACAATGTCGCTACTGGTGTCTCCTGGCCCTGATGTCTAGTGGTGACGAGTTTCATTGCCAGCTTGTGGACCCCTCCATCCTCCCCTTCCATCCTCCCCCTCCATCCTCCCCTTCCATCCTCCCCCTCCATCCTCCCCTTCCATCCTCCCCTTCCATCCTCCCCTTCCATCCTCTCCTTCCATCCTCCCCCTCCATCCTCCCCTTCCATCCTCCCCTTCCATCCTCCCCCTCCGTCCTCCCCTTCCATCCTCTAGAAGCACCTGGACATCAATAGTGACTGAGACACCTCAATCTAGCAATGGTTTTCACAGTCCCTGTGTGTCCAGTCCCTTCCAGTTCTGTTCATTCTTTTCCGGGGGAAGAGACCTGGTTTCCCTTAGCGGGACAGTGTGATCTGTGATGCCCACCCTGGGGCCAGTTGACCTAGAAAGGGATGCCACTCTTTACTGCTTTTCACATGATGTGGCTCTGTGTGTGCATTTTCCCTTTGTTGTATTTAACTAGTTTAGTTACAGTAACAATCCCATTAAGAGTCACTTTATCCCTCACTCCTATCCCTTCAGCCTTGGTGCTTTGAGTTTTCTCTGTGTTGAGGACACATGCCTACCCTGACTGCATAGTTTGGGGGAAACAGTTGGATGAACAGAAACAATAGATAAAACCCAAAGTGGTGCTGGGCACGATGGCCGCATCCGCAGTCTCTACGCTGGCTCGGGACAGAGACATAGGAAAGCCCTCCCGCCATGGTTCACACAGCCACCTCCTTGTGGGAAGGACTTCGTTTTGGTACATGCTTTTCAACCTGGTCTTTTAGTTATCAATCAAAAGTGCATTTTCTATGTTGCTCTCATTTACATTTATTTAATGCTTAGGGTCATTTGTGACCATTTGAGTGTATTTCAGCATATGGATTCAAGAAATAATAGACCTCAGCTTCACGCTGTGCAGTGAGATTGTGTTTTTACAAGACATAATGTTGTTTACTGAGTGTTAATAATCACTAATTAATAAACATATCTAGACTTCTAAAATGTTGCATTTTCAAGGAATAAAAATGTCAAGTGTTTAACTTGGGACGTGCAATAGAATTTTCTGTTATCTCTTCATAAAATAATTAAGTTACATAAAGAAGAAAAATGCTGCTCACCACAGGGCAGATTCCAAATGCTTAGTGCCTGGCCTTTGTTCAAATGTATCTGTTCTCAAAAATGCTACTTCTAAATAATTCTTCTGATAGTTGGTGAGACATAAAGATAGTATTTCAGTAATGATGCAGGATTCCCTAATGAGGGGCTTGGTCCCCCCCCCCCTTTTCTACCTCTATCACAGACTAATTGTCGCCAGTTTCCTCTTTTTAAAAACTAAAAGCATTTTTATCCAAAGTCTTCTAACACATCTCCAGGAAGCAGGAGCAGGGAGGGGCTGGGAGATGGCTCCGTTGGTAAAGTGCTTGTCCTGCAAGCTTGAGGTCCCTAGCGCTCACGTTAAGACAAACAAACATGGTTTAGCGGTTTGTGCCTGTAATTCAAGCGCTGTGGAGGTGGAGGCAGAGATGTTTCTGGAACTTGATGGCCAGCCAGTCGAGCAAATCAGGTGGACTCCAGTTCAGTAAGTGATCCTGTCTCATAAAATTAGGTAGAGAAGTGACTATAGGACACTCAACACACACACACACACACACACACACACACACACACATATACACTGGGGTGGGGCAAGTGAGTGACTCAGTGAGTGTGACCTTACAGTAAAGAGTGTTTGACCACTTAACCTCCGGCAGCTAAGGAAGCGAAGCCACCAGCCACTGTCACAATAATCAGCGTGCCTCTGTGCCCATGGCTTTCCCACCCATAGCCAGTACAATGCAATGAACGTATTAGTTCCACGAGAAAAGAAAATAAAAGGAACCTATTCACAAAGAGCTCAGATACAGTTCAATATTCTTTTCCAGGGCCTCAATGCATATGCAGAATTTCTCCTCCAAATTGGAGGTGTGAAATAACAGTAGCGACAGATAACTAAGAGGTATTTACCATAGCTACAAAGCCCACACGTGAGCCAAATATTTCTGCTATTAAAAAGCACTTCAAAGCTTGACATGAAGTTTGCAACAGCTGAATGTCTCCTGTGACTTCATTTGCACAGGAGATGTGAAAGCTGAAAGGGAAGTCATGATACGAGAATCGTGAGCCTACAAAATAGGTTTTTTTTCTTTTCTTTTCTTTTCTTTTCTTTTTTTTTTTTTTGAAAGGAATGAAAAGCCACCCAGAAATTTGACTGGTGCCCCACGCTCTGGTTTCCCGACTCAGTGTCCTTGGTAAATGCTGTGGTTTGAACAAGTGTCCTTCAGCAGCCCGCCTGCTATAAAGGCTTGGGCCCCAGTCTGTGGTGCTATTGGGAGGTGGCGGGACCTTTAAGAGGTGGGGCAAGAAGTTCAGTCTTTGGACACATGCCCTAAGAAGAGATAGTAGGATTCAGATCCACCCCACCTGGCTCGCTTCCTGGTGAGTTGCTTCTCTGCCACACTCCAGCACTGTAGACTGCCTTACCACAGTTTCAAAGAGTAGTAGGCTAGCTGACGGTGGGCTCAAGCATATGAAACTGTGAACCGAAACCTTTCCTCATGATAAGTTAATAGCCTCAGGTGTTTTGTCATAGTATCAGAGAGCTGACCAGCAGCACTGTAATTATCAGTCTTCCTCTTGCTATTGTTATGAATCATCACATGAATATCTGATTGCAACCCCTGTGACAGGTTTGTTCACACGACCCACAGATTGAGAAACCCACAGTAAACACATAACTGTGTAAGCACGTTGTTAGTGCTCATTGGCAGGGACTTCTTGCAAGTGTGGGTCTGTGGCAGGTCCTTCATTTCTCCTTCTAAGTCTGCCCTGCTGTTGGGAGCACCTTCTTCATGTCCACCGGAACTTTGTTTTTGAAACAGGGTCTCCCTATGTACCCCTGGCTATCCTGGAACTCACTATGTAGACCATGCTGAGCTTGAACTCACAGAGATCTGGCTGCCTCTGCCTCCTTTGTGCTGGGATCAAAGGTGCGCACCACCACACAGCCTTTTTTTTTTTTTTTTTTTTTTTTTAAGAAAAACTGTTATATATCAAACTGTCTTGCTCCTTCTGATGCAATTTAATCCAGTCTCACTGTGTTGACTATGAAAGCCATGTTTGAGGAGGTGGGAGACCTTAGCGCTGGCCAGTCAGGGACCTGCATACACACGGATTCTGTAGATCACACCTCCAGGACCTCACCACCGCCATCTGATAGTTCTGTACATCCGCCGTGCTGTCATTCATCCATTTATCCAAGGAGCCCAAGGTACGCCTTTGGGAGTCTAAATACAGAACAGCCGGAAACAGTTTGTGAACAAAGAAAACTGTACTTCTAAATATAGTAAGAAATTTATAAAAGAGCAAGGGTATTTACAGCAGCTCAATTGTTGGGTGTATCTGAGGCTGTCTTCAAAATTGTGACTCTAACAAAGAGCTAGAGTGTTTGATGGCTGCATATTTCTGGGTCTTCCAGATCATTCTCTGGCTAACACTAGTTCAAAGTCGCGATTTCAAAAACATGAGACTAGCCCCACTGTGCTGGTAAAAGTAAATATCCTTTAAGAAAAGAAAATTGTGTTTTTCTGAAACTTGTCACTGAATTTAAGCTGTGGTTTTTATTATTCATTAAGCCATGTGGTTTTGTAAACTATAAACCTGTTATTAGGGTTCTTCCCTGTGTAGGGGACACCAGGGTCAGCCTATAGTACCATCACAGTCACTGTCTAAGATTCGTGTCTGCCCTTTGGTCTGTTTCCTCTAGAGGCTAAATTGGAGTGATAGAAAGTTGTCTTTAGATGTGTGTGCCCACCAACTGAGATCCAGTTGTTACCTATTCCAAGCCTTCTGCCCTGACTGTCCTCATCTTATCTGTCCTCCGCTGTTTCCGGCCTCTACCTTCTCCTTCCAGTGCCCATACTTCCTGTGTTTATTTTCTATCGCTATCACAAAAGACCTAAGACATTTAACTTACACAGAGAAAAGGGGTTGTCCTTGGCTTATCTTTTTTGGAGGGTCCATCCAGCGGGTGATTGCATTGCTCTGGGCCCCTGAGTGTTGAGACAGTCGGCAGTGGTGGAAAGCTCATGTAGACCATACTGCTCACCTCGTGGGCAGGAAGAAGAAGAAAAGAGGGAGATCTAGGACCGCACAGTGTGCTTTGAAGGCATTCCTCAGTGACCTAAGGCCGCCCACTGGGCCCTACTTCCTACAGGGGACCAGACGTGAGCACACAGGCCTTCAGGGAACACCACTTGGGCCCTGGCATCTTCTCACTCCTAACACACTCTGTCAATCTTACCCCCTATTCGTCCATCTAAATCCATCCTTCTGAGTGGCTCATTCCGTCTGTCCTGCCTGCTTCGTCCTACTCAGTTCTTTCTTTTAAACTGCTTTTGGACCTCAGTGGATTGGCGCGCACGCTGTTAGTGCTAAGGCGTGCTGTCTGTCCCCAAGCTTATTGGTCTGTCCCTTTGCTGACGGCTATTTTGATCGCGTTGTTTTCCAAGTGCTGTCAAAGTGTTAGTGACCCAGTGGAGAGCAGCACCCAGGAAGTCTGTGTGTGCCTTCTTGCAGCTCATATGCCAGGGAGGAGGCTGCTGATTTTCTTGAAGACAATGATTCTGTTTAATATGTTTTTTTTTTCCACTCCCTGAAGCAATTAGTATCTGTACTTTCCAGGGTGTGGAAGCTGCTAGGGTTTGTAATGGAACGACGTGGAGCCATAAGGTTTAGGGAACCGAACAATTTTCAGTGGAAGAGAAGTCAAGGCCCTGAGAGTCAGACAGCGGCTTCTCCATCAGATAGTGATTTTCATTTCAGGATGGCTTCTCCGGCGGGTGTGTGCAGTCAGTGTCTGGAGACAAACTGACAGCGTGAGTAGGCATTTATCTGCTCTTTGTCAGCTTGAAGAGGAAGGTTAGGAGAAGGTAACTGAGATAGGGGAGCTGAGGGCTCTCTTCAGAAATTTTCTGATAAAATATACCTGTTGGTAAGTTTTGCTAAAACTAGGGTAACAGAATCTTGGGAGGTGCAGAGAGTTCTAGAAATGCTATGCTCCTCGCCCCTCCTTTGCTATCTGGCATACAAGAAAATGAAGTTGCCACTTGCAGTTTTTTCTGCTTAGTTAGCACTGTGGCTTGCTTGCCAAGTTTATGGAGGAGCCCTGGTCCTTACTGTTCAGTTTTACCTTGATGACAGCATTCCCCAGGAATGTGACCCAATGATATACATTTTGAGACAATCCTTTTTTAACGAGAAGGAACCTGACTTGAACATGTGGGGACAGTTTTTTAGGAGGTACTGCTAGACTGCAATAAGGTTAAAACATAAGGCCTTTTCTTCCAGGTTAGCATTCTTGTATTGATTCTTTGAACTCTATGGTCCCTACTGTTTCCTAAGGGTCAGAATCTCATACCAAGAAGTGGGCCAGATCATATGCTAATGGTCACATCTGTATGCCTACCTGCTGCTTTCCCTGGGGAAATGTCTTCCAGTCTGAAGCAACAATTCTTCTTCCATTTCAAAATTCAGTATTATAGAAAGACTAGACCAAGGCCCTTGGACATAGCTCGGTTGGTAGATTGCTTGGTTAATAAGCATGAGGAACTGAATTTGATCCCTGGCAAAAGCTGGGGAAAAGGGTGGGGCATGGAGGCATGCTTTTTCTTTTGGTTGGTTGGTTGCTTGCTTGATTGATTGGTTTCCCAAGACAGGGTTTCTCTGGGTATAGCTTTGGCTGTCCTGAAACTCACTCTGTAGAGCAGGCTGGCCTTGAACTCACAGAGATCTATCCTCCTGCCTCTGCCTCTGGAGTGCTGGGAAAATGGAGACAGGTGGTTGGTATGCTGGCTCACTAGCCAGCCAGCCAGTCACATCTGTGAGCTCCAAGCAAAGGGCTCACTCGTGTCTCCCAAAATAAGAGGAAGGAGACGTGAGGAACGACACCCAGGTTGGGCGCTGGTTCCCTTCTTCATTCGCACTCGTGTGCACACACACCTTCAGAGCCACACAGAACGAAATGTCTTTATTTCCAAGGGAAACCATCGCCAAGATGCTGAAAAGTGACTGTATCGCACACAGTTCTGAAACACTCACCTAAGTTCCACTGTGCAGTGGACACTGATGCCCAGTGAGGCACATCCATTCATGCGTCACAGGTGTGAGCGCCTTCTCAGGTTTTGTGTGACTCACTGTAACTTAGTCGTGCATTTTCATACCTGCTAAGACCAACCCCTTGATTTTATTCTTTCTTTTCAGAAATTTTGTTGGTAATTTTACGATATTGGCATTTTCATGGTGATTAGAAAAATTTAGAAAAACCTTGACATTTTAAAAACTCTTCCTATTCAAGAATGAGTCTTCCTATTCAAGAATGAGGCACTTTCTTTTTAAGATGTTTCACTGGCATTTTCTTTCCGCTTGCTCATTTTATTTCTGGAAACTTTTGTTGGGCCTTTAAATAGAATCTCGGCTTCCATTGTATTATGTTGTATTTTCCTTCCTCTCTTTCTTTCTTCCATTCATTCTTCCTATTTATTCACTTAAGACAGAGCACCAGTAGCCCTTAGATTCACTATCCAACCAGCGATGACCTTGAACTTCTGACCTTCAGCTTCACCTCCCAAGTGCTGGGACTGCAGGTGTGCATCACTGCACCCAGTTTGTGAATTGCTTTGTTTCACTCCACACTGTGTTTCCTAACTGGTTACATTCATTTGCATAGTTAGACATAAAAGTTATAGGGTTCTGGGTGCTACATATTCAGTCTTGGAGTGATGATACTGATTTTTTTTTTTTTTTCACCTTTGAAACAGGGTTTCTCTGCGCAGCCCTGGCTGTCCTGGAACTCTAGAGGACCAGTCTGGCCTTGAACTCACAAAGATCCTCCTGCCTCTGCCTCTAGAGTGCTGGGATTAAAAGTGTGCACCACCACAGCCTGGTTAAATTTCTGGTTCTTCACGTTTTCTCTTGTGTAATTTTATTTGATGAAAACACCTGCCGTGATGACCGCTGAGTGGCTGTGTTGGGAAGCCTCTAATAGTTCACCAGTGAGCATGCTTCAGCCTTTGAATTGGGCGAGTATTCACTGGTTCCTGTTTTGAGATTTTATCATAAATAAATATGGAACTTTATCAGATGTCTCTGCAGCATCTGTGGAGATAATCAGATTGCTTTTCTCAAGTCACCTACACCTGTGACTATTAACAAGGTCTTAGCAGTAAAAGATATCTGCATTTCTAGTTACTTGCTCTTAGTGTCTGAGTTGTTTTGATGTGCTGCTGCTGCTGTTGCTGGTGTTGGGGTGTGTGTGTGTGTGTGTGTGTGTGTGTGTGTGTGTGTGTGTGGTGACTGCAGGCTCACAAATGTCCCTGCAAGCACATGAAGGGCAAAGGACAACTCTTGGAAGTTGGTCCTCTTGGTCCACCTGGCCAGTACAGGGTCTTCGCTGGGACTTCCGCTGTGCTGCAGACTAGCTGACCCTCCAGCTTCTGAGTAGCGCACTGTCTCTACATCTCACCTCACAGTCGGGATGCTGTGGCTGCAGATGTGTGCCGCTGCAGCTCATACTTTTACATATACTGCAGGGACCCACAGAGCTGTCTCGCCCATCCTGAGCCACACCTTTGTGAGTCACCTGTGGTGTTTCCTCTGTTCTAGATCAGAACACATTTCACCCCATCGTTTTGTACATGACAGTATGAGTTCTAGTGTCAAGAAATAACAAATCCCTGTATTAATAAAACTGTGCACGAAAGTATATAAATCTGAAAAAGAAATTAAACCACAAAAATGCAATAATATGCTCTAGCAAATGGCTCATGCTTATCATTTCCAATTCACTGGTTGTAGCATTTTGTTGTCACTTGATTAATCAGCTGTCATACTCACAGAGTTGTAGATGTGTGGATAGAAAATGTAATTAAGTCATTAGTGCCTTTCACCCCAAGATCTGCCCTTCTCTAAATAATGCACAATGCATTGGCCACTGACATGGGGTCTGGATGTTACACAAATTGGTCTTCCTTTTGGACTGAAATGAGTTTATTTCAGCTAAATTCCAAGTAAACATGGCTGGAATGAGGGTTATTTGGTTGGTTGGTTGTTTTTTTTTTTTTGTTTTTTTTGTTTTTTTCCTGAGGCAGGACCACCACAGCCCTGGCTGTCCTGGAACTCACTCTATAGACCAGGCTGGCCTTGGACTCAAAGATCCTCCTGTCTCTGCCTCCTGGGTGGTAGGATTAAAAGTGTGTGCCACCATTGCCCAGCTTATTTTAATTTATTTTTAAAAATTTTTTTGTGGGATTTTAAATCAGTCCAGAAACATTTAAGCATTAAGGTAGAACAAGATCTCAAACTTGAGAACCAGGATCCTCCGTAGAGCTTCTGGGGCCACACACCCTGAGTGACAGACAGCTCTGCCACTGCTCTGGAAAGCTCACCTGGGAACTGTGAAAAGGAGGCTCTCTCTTTCGCTCTCTCTCTCTCTGAGTGTCTTATTAGGTTCAGCAGTACTTCACAGCTCTGAAGGCTTCCATTCATTAAAGCAGGCTCTAGGCAGGGGAAATGGTTCATTCATAAACTGTTGACCTTGTGTATGGATTTGAACTCACATAAACACTTTGGAGGCAGAGGCAGGCAGATCCCTGGGGCTTATGGGACAGTCAGTCTAGCCTACCTCTGGTGGATTCCAGGCCAGTAAAAGACCCCCATCTCAACAACAACAACGAACCCTGAGGTTGACCTCTGGCCTCTACACACATGTACATGTGCTACCCAAAGAACCATATACACATACACACATGTACACCATCTGCTGTATTCTCCTGTAAGTTAAGATGTCATATACTTTTTTTGAAAACTGAGACCTGACCACAGGAAGCTCTCTGTGTATGCAGTTTGTATGCAGTTTGCTGCAGAAATTTCGCCAAGATCTAATTTTACTTTCCTTTGCCCTGTCCCTAAACCTTATTTCTTGTATAGAAATATAAGTTAATTCCATGTCATGATAAAAATTAACAAGCTGGTTAAGTAATCTCACAAGGAATTTATTTACATGACATCCTGATTTAAAGGCTGTTTTCAATAAAATCTTAAAGCTGGGCAGTGTGCCTCATTGGCAAAGTGAGTATTTAGCTTATGTGTGGCCCAACCTTTGCAAAGCTCAAGATAGTTGGACAAATAATAAACCAGCTCCCAAGATGTAAGTCTTGAGCACGTACACACAGATCAAATCATGGGGGGGAGGGACATGAGGGATATGCTTTATGGAGGAGGCAGCCACTGGGCTGCACTTTTGCAAGAAAAGACCAGGGAATAAAGGCAGTTGAAACAGGATTTTGAGGCATAAAACCAGGAGGGAAATAATTCAAGACATAGGAATATAAAAGGTGTGTCCAAGAAAATGTATTTATGGTAAATTGCCAAAGGCTAAAGACAGACAACCCATTAGAAAGAGTCATTATGTGGGGCTAGAGAGGTGGCTCGGCAGTTAAGAGCAGTTGATGCTCTTGCAGAGGACCCAGCTTTCATTCCCAGCACCAACAAGGCAGCTACAACCACTTCTAGGAAATCCAGTGCCCTCTTCTGGACTCCCCATATGTGCATGGTCCTCAGACAGACGTGCAGGCACTCATGCACAGGAGTAAAATGTCATTTTATAGCCAGGAGAAGAGATGACTACATATAATCCCAGCATTTGGGTGGATGAGGCAGAAAAGTCATGTATTTGGATTACAAAGTGAGTTGGAGTCCAGTCTGGGCTTTGTATCAAGACTCTGTCTCAGAAAACCAAAACAAACAACAACAAAGGAAAAGAAATAAAAGAAGAAGGAAGAGAAGAGACTAGACCCCCATGGCGGGAGGTTTTAGGCAGCTCTGCTCCTGGTCTTGATTGTGGTCACAGCATGTTTACCTTGTCATAATGAAGAAAGATGGATTCACTTCCTGTATGTGTCTGTGTTTTATATGTGTTTATTATCTTACTATTTTTGAGGCCATTACAGTGATACAGGGGGAGAAATGGGGTTGGTGCAGGCCTGAGTAAGCGAATCTAGGAAAACAACTGCATGTGGATATCAAGAATAGAAGATAGAGCAATTCTGCCGGGGCTGTAAAATCCGTGTGTGACAACGGCTAGAGGTTAGAAACAGAAGTTCAAATCACAGGAAAATGTCACGCTGGGAGATCTGGAGATCAAAGTCCAGAGGTAGGAGCCTGCCTGAGAACTGAAATATTGGTAGGAAAGATGGCCAAGGCAGTCTTGGGGAGCATCTGTTCTGGAGCGGTTAGGGGGTCTAGTAAAAGATGCTGAAGCGGGGGGTGGAGAGAAGGAGATATGGTTCCAGGAAGAAGTGTTGTTCCGTTTAAAGAGAGGATAGTTGGCAGGCCTGCAGGTGTGGGGGGAGCATCAGTTGGTTATTGTGTGAAGCAGGGAAACAGTGAGGGTCTGTCCCCAGAAGAATGTTGGTGACAAAGGTGTGCAGTAAGGAAGCCACCTCAAGAGAAGAGGCAAGCCAGGGCAGCCACAGAAGAAGAGATGAGTGAATATACATAAGAGAGGGGGACATTTGTTGGGTCAACAACCTCTCTTAGTGCTTCTCAAAGCATGTTCACCAGATCGTCTGCCTCCCCAGGAAACATGTGAGAAGGGCAGTTGCAGGCCCCACGCCAAAAAACACAACCAGAAACTCTTGTGTTTGAGTTTGGCAAACTATTTTAACAAGTGGAAGGTCTTATACCTGGTCAATTTGAACACAGGTGACATGGAGGGCAGAAGAAAGATTAGTGTTGAGGACCAGGAAGAGTAACACTGTCTCCTCTTAGACAGTAGGGAGGCAGATGAAGATGAAGAAAGAGATGATTTTGGCTATCAGGCTTTGAGAAAGCCTCACCACTGAGGATGAGCATCTGGGGGTACCCTGGGAGGTCTGGGCACAGTTGCCATCGCAGCCTCCCAACCCTTGCCTCTTGGAATGTCTAATGGGTCTTACCTTCTCCTCTCTCCCTGTCCAAGTCCTATCTGAAGAGCCCATCCAGGGATGCTGCCCTTTCCACGCCCACGTTCTCAGGGTTAGGCTCAGTTAAGATCCTCCTGACCATCTGCAATTCTGTGCTTCTCTCAAGTGTTTTGTGTTCTAAGAAGACTGTTTTCTGTGGGGGCAGCAATACTTCTGTTACCCCAAAGTGGATCCACACTGTATCGCTGCTCTTGGCACCTAGAGACACTCTACTGAAGCTCTGGATGAGATAAACATTCTAGATTCGGGTGGGGTCTTTTTTCCTAAGAATCTACAAGACTTTACTATAGACTCCTTTACCTCATGGTGGTTTCAAGCATACAGGGAGGCGGGATGGATGGACAAGGGGCAGATACAGAGTGGTACCTCATGGTGGTTTAAAGCATAAAGGGAGGCGGGATGGATGGACAAGGGGCAGATAGGGAGTAGTACCTCATGGTGGTTTAAAGCATAAAGGGAGGCAGGATGGATGGATAAGGGGCAGATAGGGAGTGGTACCTCATGGTGGTTTAAAGCATAAAGGGAGGCAGGATGGATGGACAAGGGGCAGATAGGGAGTAGTATCTCATGGTGGTTTAAAGCATAAAGGGAGGCAGGATGGATGGACAAGGGGCAGACAGGGAATGGCTTAGGACAGCAGCAATTCAGTAGTTTAGGTGAGCATTGTAAATGACTTGAGTAAGTCCTCTACATAGGCAAGCTGTGACAACAGTCATGGAGAGGTGAAATGAGTAAAACTATGAAGGGCCGGCCGATTCTTCTGAAGAGTGTCTGTCATGTCCATGCAGAGAGTGCTGCTGCCTTTTTTGCTACTGGGAGAGAACTCGGACACTATCAAAAAATTGTGTGAAACGGCTTAGCCGTTAAGAGCACTTGCTGTTCTTACAAAGGACCTGGGTTCAGTTCCGGCACCTACACCAGGCAGCTCACAACCATCTGTAACTCTAGCTCAGTTAGATCCAGGGGATCCAATACCTCTGGTCTCCATGGAACCTGTGTTTATGTGCACATACCCACATGCTCATATACACTTACATATAATTAAAGGTTGGGGTTGGAGGTTTTTTTTTTTTTTTTTTTTTTTTTTTTTGAGATAGGGTCTCTCTATGTAGCCTTGGCTGTCCTGGACTCACTTTGTAGACCAGGCTGGCTTTGAACTCAGTGATCCACCTGCCTCTGCTTTCCGAGTGCTGGGATTAAAGGCATGAGCCACCATGCCCGGCACAACTAAAGGTATTTTTAAAAATGATTTTAGAAAAAGAACTGTGTTAGAACACTACTTCTGCAAATACACTAGAAACTTCTTTTTCCATTTAGAGACAAGATCTTGATGTACGTACCCCGAGCTAACCTCAACTCACTCTGTAGTGCAGGCCTACATCAGACTTTCAGCAATCCTCCTGCCTCTGCCTCCCTGGTGATGGAATCAAGTATATATGCTACCACACCTTGCAAAACTGCCTTGTTTTTAGCATCAAAATTGTCAGGTAGTGTTTCTGTGTAGTCATGGCCATGCTATGCAAATTAGGTGAGCCATGGTCCACACGAATGTTTACAAGTGAGAAAGACTTTCTTTGGAATTATTGCACCATGATTCTTTCACAAGGTGATGCAAAACTCTAGAAGTTGACCCCATTTTGTGTTTCAACCTTAAACTCAAAACCAGAAGTAAAAGAGATTAGTGCAAGAGTAGGGAAAGGAAAGGCAATATTCTTGAGCACTCGCATGGCAAGCTTTTCAGAAGCGATGCTTTCATATGTGCTAATAATCTATCATCTCCTTATATCTTTTTGCATGGAAGCTGTGTAACATTGTTTTGAGTCTAGGGGCTGAATGCAGGGCCTCCTCTTAGATGTTAGGCGAGTTCTCTACCACTCAGCTACATTCCCAGCCCTCATCCAGTGCTCAGAGCCCTATAGTGTATAAATGATTGTGTCAGTTTAACGTGAGGACGTGATGCCCAGAGCATCCTCAGCTCATTGGTGTGTAGAAGGTGAGGGCAGTGATGCCCAGAGCATCCCTCAGCCTCATAGTGTGTAGGGGGTGAGAGCAGTGATGCCCAGAGCATCCTCAGCCTCATTGGTGTGTAGGGGGTGAGGGCAGTGATGCCCAGAGCATCCTCAGCCTCATTGGTGTGTAGGAGGATGCTGGTACTTGAACTCAAAGCTCTCTAACTACAAAATCCATGCACTCTTTCTTCTGTCTTATCTTGGTGAGGCCTACCAGGCTTCCATGTTTATAGCTTTTGCTGTTTTTCTAAAGTATGTTAAAGGGGATTTCTAGTATGTCTCTCTGTAAAACTGTAACAAAATTCAAACAAACATAAAATTTGACATTTTGATGAAGAAAGTAGAGACAATAGACAGGTGGTGGTGCTCATCTTCTATCTCAGTGAGGCAGAGGCAAGTGGGGTCTCTGTATGTTCAAGGCTAGCCTGTCTACGTAGTGAGTTCCAGGACACCCATAACTATACAGAGAGACACTTTGTCTCAAAAAACAAAAACAACAACAACAACAAAAACAAAAAACAAAAAACAAAAACCCTAGAGATAGATAGATAGATGGATAGATAGATAGATAGATAGATAGATAGATAGATAGATAGATAGATAGAAAGAAAGAAAATACAGACAACAAAATTTTACTTTGGTTTCAAGAAAATCACAAGAAAGATGTGGACATAATTCAGATTCTCATCTGAGCCATGTTTACAAATGCACGCTATACTTTAAATCATAAAACCAACCTCAGTCAGGCTCCTGGTTCCATCTTACACAAACCAGTTACTGGCTCTGCCAATACTTCTTTCCTCTCTCCTCCTCACTTGAATGCCATTGTGTATGGGACTTATGCATCTGTCTTAGTCAGAGTTTCTATTACTGTGAAAAGGCACCATGACCGCGGCTGCCATTTGGCTTTTTAAGGGATATGCCGAGCTGTTTTCCACTTCCACAGCCTACGTTGGAGGGCTTCCATTCCCTCCGGATCTGTCCAGCTCCCCATGTTATTGATCTTTCAAATTACAACCATTCAAAGAGTATAACGGAATTTATTGGGGCTCTCTCACTTTTGATTTCCCTAATGGCTAATAATACTGAGTTTTTCATGTCTTTATCTTTGTTGAAGTGTCTCTTGGAAGACTTTGCTGATTTTTTTTAATTGGGTTGCTTATTTTCTTATTATGACAAATTCTGGGAGTCCGTGGCGTGCTCTGGATATAAAGCTCTGTATCAGATGATTCACAAACACTTTCTCTAGCCTGTGGCTTGTCCTTCCTTCTCCTCACAGTGCATTTCAGAGAGCCAAAGTTTTTCATTTTCATTTTAATCTAATTTATCAATTTATTCTTGATGGGGTATGTATCTTGCATGTATCTAAGGAATCTTTATTTAACCCAAGGTTACAAACATTTTTTTCCCTATATTTCATTGACAAGTTTTATAATGATAGGTTTTACATTTGGGGCTATGATCTATTTTGAGTTAATTTCTGCATGTGGTGCAAGATATAGATTTAAATTATTTTTTTGAAAATATGAATAACCAATTGTCAAAACACATTTTATTCTCTTCCCATATGAATTGCCTCCATTTATTTAGGTCTTATTTAATTTCTGTCATCTTTTGTCAGAATTACTTCTCTTTTATATGTTTAAGCTATTATGAAATTTTATGCTATTATAAATGGTATAGAATTGGAAATTCAATTTCCAGTTATTTGTTGCCTGTATAAAGAAATACAATTGATTCTTGTATTGATCTGTATCCTACAAGCCGGCTACACCCATACTAGTAGCTTTGTTGACTCTCTGCAGCTTATCTATATAGATTATTTTGCTCTCTACCAAGAGGTGCGATTTGACTTCTTCCTTCCTAATCTAAGTCTCTGCATTTCTTCCCTCGCTGGACTGGCTGTACCCATCAGTGCATTAGAAAAAGATAAGATAAATTTCCCGTTCCTGCTCCTGAATTTAGGGAGAAGAACGCAGGCAACCAGTGCTAAATGTGAGTTAGCTGTGGATAAAAATGGATCGCGTTGTCCAGGTCGCACACTGAGACAAACTGTGGCCTCTGAGAGCATCGCTTCTCATCTTATACTGCCGAGTTGTTGTTTTTATTGAGAAACAGATGCCAGACTATATCGAATGCAGTCTCTGCGCTGTTTGAGATGGTCATGTTTCCCCTTTTTAGTCTGTTAGTGTTGTGTATTAGATTTATCAATTTTTAAATATCAAAACAACTTTCTTATATTTTGTGACAAACCTCCACTTAATGTGAATGTTCGTGTATGTTTATATGTATGTTATGGGCATATAGAAATATAGACACAGAAATATGCATTGCTCTTATCTCCAGAATCTGGAGTGACACCACTTCTACCCCCATGGCACCAGTAATATGTGCATCCCCGTTTTCTCTTCTCTGGCCAGTCTGACTCAGGGATATCAGTTATATTGATCTCAAAGGCCTGGGTTTGGTGTCATTGATTTTTTTCCCCCCTATTATTTTTGTTTCTGTTTTATTCATTTCTCTTCTAATCTTTATTAGTTTTTTTTCTTTGATTGTATTGAATTTAATTTACTCTTTTTAAAAACTTATTTGTCTAGAAATTGAGTTCACTATTTTAGGAATTTTTTCTAATGTACATATTTATTGCTATTAGTTTCTCTGTAACTGCTATGTATATGTAGCAACCTGCAAATTTCCATATGTTGCGTTTTCAGCTTTATTCAGTTCAAAAAACTTTTCAATTTCTGCTTTGGCTTCATATTTGGGATCTAGGATATTTATAAATGTAATATTTATTTTCTCAATATTTGAAGATGTCATAGCATACTGATTTCTAGTTTATGATTGATAGCCACTTTAATTGCATTGTGAACAAAGATCAGTTTGTTTTTTTGTTTGAGACCGGGTTTCTCTGTGTAGCCTTGACTGTCCTGTGCTCATTTTGTAGACCAGGATGGCCTTGAACTCACAGAGATTTGCCTGCCTCTGCCTCCCTGAGTTCTGGGATTACAGGGGTGGTGGTGCATATTTTGGTATGATCTTGGCCCCTCTAAACTTATTGAGACTTATATTATGATCCAGAACAGATCTATTTGATAAGAATATGAATTCTGTCTTTATTAATGGAGTATTCTATAAATATCAGCAAATTGGTTGGTAGTGTTTAAAGCTGTCTACCTATACCTTTGGTAGTTTTTGCCTGCTGTTCAGTTGAAAAGAGAGGGATAACAGAGTCTCTGACTCTAAGTGGATCTTGTCTATTCCTTCAGCGCTGTTCACTGGGCTGTCTGCTACTTAGAGCATAAACTCAGAGGACCAAGGCTAGCCTCCATAGCTGCTCCTTTAGCGGGACGAAGCAATCTTTCAGCCCAAGTAACATTTTTACTCTAAAATCTACTATCTCACGTTAAAACATCTGTCTTTTGACTAGCATTCATATGTCTTTTTTTCCCCCATATTTTCACCTGTAATTCCTTTGTGTTTTTATGTATAAAATACTTTTGATGTAAGGCCCATATAATTGGGCCTACAATTGTTTTCGTTTTTTTAATCTTTTTGTCGTTTTGAAGTCCTCGGGCTTGATCCAGAGCCCAGTGCTCTACAACTGAGATATATCTCCCAGCCCTTTTTAGTTTTGATTTTTGAGATAGGACCTTGCTAGGTTGTCTAGGCTAGCCTCAAGCGTGTGGACATCCTGTCTCAGCCTCCTGAATAGGATCACAGGCATGTATTACCATGCCTGGCGAGATTTCATCTGTAGTCTGATACTCTGCTCTTTAGTAGAGATGCTCAGGCCATTTTCATCTACTGCAATTTCTTATATGGTTAGGCTTGAGTTTGTGATCTTGCTGTTTGCTATGTGTCTCATTTTTTTCTGCCTCCTACTGGATTAATGTGCTTTGTTCTAGTTTTTATCACTTTTGTTGTCGCATTAACTATGGCTTTGTTTTGTTACGCTTGTTCTTATTCTTCTTATATTTTGCACTATAGCTCCTGGGGGGAGAGGGTGCTGGCCCATGGAGATGTTGACGGCCAGAAAGTGACAATAGCATCATCCTCGATTTCTCTCCCACCTTATTTTTTGAGGCCATGGTCCCTTGCTCAACCCGGAGTTCATCATTTTGGCTCTACTGGCTGGCTAGTCAGCCTCTAAGATCCACCTGTCTCCACTGTACCCCCACCCTCAATGCTGGGGTTACAGGCACATATTGCCAACACATCCAAATTTTATGTGGGTGATGGGGATTCAGACTCAGGCCCTCATACGTTCACAGCAATCACTTTATCCACTGAGCCATCTTCCCACCTCTGTAGTAATCATCTATAACTCATCAAAATCCATTGTCAAGCAATATACCACTGAATGTTGGTGTAAACCCTCACAGGAGTATTGCCATCCTCACCACCCCCCCATCTCTAAACTCTTGTTCTACATTTCACTTGTTTATGTGTGTTATAAACCTCACAATGCTTAGTATTTAGCTAACTGGCCCTCCTATTTTAAGGAGGTTTAAATAATTTTAAGGCACGTATATTTAGGGTTCCCGCTCAAACTAAGGCACCAGCCAAGGACAATACAGGAGGTAAACTTTAAACCCCTTCCCAGATCTAGCCAATGGTCAGAATATTCTCCACAGTTGAGTGGAGAGTGTGATATGACTTCTCACGTACTTTGGTGCCTCACATTTGACCATGTCCCCTGGAGGGGGAGACCTGGTGGCACTCAGAGGAAGGACAGCTGGTAGCCAAGAAGAGACTTGATACCCTATGAGCATATA
>NW_026131609.1:0-52252 GCF_903995435.1 Acomys russatus
ATACTTATGGATGGATGGTGGATCTGGAATGCGAAGATTATTGGCAATAACTATCTTAAAAGAGATTTTTGGAGGGATGAATCCAGGAAAGGAGGGACTAATTGAGGAGCAGAGAGACAAATTCAGGAATGGCTGCCTCTTTTCCTGGGAGAAAGCATCAGGAAACTGAATAGACACAGCCTTTATACAGGATTTCTTAGAGAGCAGAGATTTCAGATTGAGAATTGGTGAGATTTCAAGTCCTGAATTTGAGGATCTCAGAGACTGGTGAGCTTTCCTGTTCAGGGAATGGTGGGCTCCCCTCCTCAGGGACTGGTGGGGTTTGCTCAGACTTTTCACCTAAAATTAGCATAATCTAAGATGGATCTTGTTGAGGAGCTGGAGATCACCCTTGTGACAGTTAGAGAGGACTGGGGGAGAGGGTCAGGCTGCTGGAGACCCTCAGGCAGGGATCTGGCCACTTCTACACCTTGAGGGTTTACAAAGTTTACAAAGGGAGTCCACAGTAGTGAGCCTTTCCCTGAAGCATGAATAGACCAACAGACACTGAAGAGGGGGGTGCCACGTCATGGACATCATGGTCATGATGACAGTAAGGCTGAAGCAGGAAAGGTGTCATCATTGTGGACAGTTCCCATGAGAGCAGTAGGTTCACCAGGAAAGGGTCCCACCATGGACAGCTCCTTTGACGTCAGTAGATTGCGGTAGGAATGGTCACCATGGACAGCTCTCACAGATGGGCATAGCTGCTCTGACAGGACAGGCCATTTTAACTGTCTTTGTAGCAGCTGAACAACCTGGAAAAAGAAGAATAGCCTCTGACAGTTCTGATGTCCCACATCAGCTTTAAAGTATGCTATACTGACAGCTCTTGGGTGTAGGTGTGGGTGGAGGAGGTGTGCTGCTTTTGGTTATTCTGCTCGGGGACTACAGTAATGAAAAGTGAAGAAGTGGAGTGGGGCTGAGGCATCTGAGCTGCTTAGCTCAGCTGGGGATACTCTCCCCTGAGAGATCTTCTGCTGAGAAGGCTTCCTCTCAGCTGTGTGGTGCCTTGGTCCTATGTCTCAGGGTGTCCCTTCCATAGGGACATCATCTACCTCAGAGTTGTGTGGCTCCTGGGTTCCTGTGTTTCAGGATGACCCTCATTAGAATATTTCGTCCCCCTCAGAGATGTGTGGTCCCTAGGTTCCTGCATCTCCAGAACACCCTTTCATCTGAGCAGGAAGGCCAACAATAGAAAACTGGGGAGGCCAACTCCTGTGGAGTAGCCATGCATGACTGGCAGTGAGGTGGCAGGTAAGAGATAACTTATAGAGTAGCTCTGCTGTGGGAACAGCCACTGTGATGACTCCGATTGGGTCTGAGCTCCCACCCTTTGTCACCTGGGATTCTTGGGTTAGATGAGGCCCCACCCTCTCCTCTTTGTATTTCAGTCTAGCATCTCAAGGAATTCACCCAGACACTGCGCCTTCGATCCAGATCTCCATGGCAACATTGGCCTGGGGTGAGGAGCTAATGTCATCCTCTACCTTTATATTGGATGTTATGTGCTGACACTCAGCCATGGAGAGACAAGCTCCTCACTGCTGAGGCTGTGGACAGGAAGTTGTGATGTCAAGGCGCCATTATCCAGCTACCTCCTCTGGCAGTGGTGACCCTATGACATCCAATCAGCCCTTTCACTACTTTTCTCAGGACTCCATGTGACCTCAAAGCACCTTCCATCTCAGCTGTTCCCGTTTGATGTCAGCATGGCAAGTGGTCACAACTACTCCCGTAGGTCACCAAAACCACCTGTCCTAGCTGCTCCCTCAGGTGACTTAGTAGCTTGGACCTCTCAGTGCCCTGTACCTTTCTCTTCTCCTTGGCCCACCCCACTCACATTCTGACAGTGTCAGCAGCCCTTCCAGCTCCTCCATCCCCCTTCCCACCCTTCAGCCTCCAACCTTGTCCCTTCATCTCTATTCACCCCTTCAGCTCTTCCCCATTTCATTACTTCACCCAGAGGACCCACCCATCATTAACTTGCTCGCCTGGCCCCTCTGATCCTTCTTCCACCCCATCCTTTTCTCTTCTCATCTCTTCTACTCTGTGAATCCCTTTTCCCTCACTTCTTAGCCCCTCCTTTCCCTGGAGCTTGCCCATCCTTTATCTCTGCACATTCCTTCTTCCTGTGCCTCCCATCATTTCAGTCAGCACTTCAGCACCACTTATCCCATAACTCCTCACTTTAAGTGACCTCAGGTACTTCATCCTCATCCCTTCAGCTCATCACCTGACAGGGCTCTGCCTCACCTCTTTCACTTAGCTTCCTGTCACTGGCTCTGACCACTCACTCATCCTGCAGAGTATCCATTTTGGAATCTCTTATTTGCCTCTTTGCACAGTGTTGCTGAGCCCAAGAAGATTCATATCAAGCACAGCTCACCTCAGCCAGGACTTTTGTCTCCTCTTCAGCCAATGAGCCCACCTGTGCACCTGACCCTCTCACACCAGCCTCCCTGGGAGCTCCTTTCAGAAGAAGATAAGGTGCAGGTGTCATGGGATTTCCCGTGCCTGAGAGAACCTGGGCTCTGGGAAATCTGGGCTCCCACATTAAAACTTGGGGTCACCCTCTCAGCTCTCACTAATCTGTCCACATGCAAAATGCACCTGCTGACAGTACTGGCTTCTCATAATGATCTTTGGGTAACTTCAGTCCATCCAGCAATTCTCATGCAGCACAGACTCAACACTGGGGGTCAGGGCAGCAGGTAGGTACTGAAGCAAGCACAGGAACTGACCTGAGTCCTGAGGTAGAGAAGCCCCAGGGCCAAGGTCAAAAAGCAGATGCTGTACTGCACCATGTGGACTTGGTACCAACCCTTGCCTAACAGTTCTCCTGGAACACTGCCTCCTGCAAGTGAACACTAAGCCATCTGCTGTCCCATTGTCACTGCTCAGCTTCTCAGTCTCCAGGGAGAGTCTGATTGGCCTGGTGTAGAGGTCAGGAAATACTTCACATTGAGGCAGGTCTAAAAGGAGCAGAAATGTGGAAAGCGAGGAGGAGAGGGCACTGCAGATAAAAGGAACAGCATGTGCTCAGCAGAACAGAATTCCAGGCTGTCTCAGGACAGTGCATGCCATGCTGTGCCAGGCGCTTGTCTACAGTGCATGCCGTGCTGTGCCAGGTGCCTGCCTACAGTGCATGCCGTGCTGTGCCAGGCGCCTGCCTACAGTGCGTGCCGTGCTGCCAGGTGCACTTGTCTACAGTGCGTGCCGTGCTGCCAGGTGCTTGTCTACAGTGCATGCCGTGCTGTGCCAGGCGCTTGTCTACAGTGCATGCCGTGCTGTGCCAGGCGCCTGCCTACAGTGCATGCCGTGCTGTGCCAGGTGCTTGTCTACAGTGCGTGCCGTGCTGTGCCAGGCGCTTGTCTACAGTGCATGCCGTGCTGTACCAGGCGCCTGTCTACAGTGTGTGCCGTGCTGTGCCAGGTGCTTGTCTACAGTGCATGCCGTGCTGTGCCAGGCGCTTGTCTACAGTGCATGCCGTGCTGTGCCAGGTGCTTGTCTACAGTGCATGCCGTGCTGTGCCAGGCGCTTGTCTACAGTGCATGCCATGCTGTGCCAGGCGCTTGTCTACAGTGCATGCCGTGCTGTGCCAGGCGCTTGTCTACAGTGCATGCCGTGCTGCCAGGCGTTGTCTGTCTACAGTGCATGCCGTGCTGTGCCAGGCGCTTGTCTACGTGCATGCCGTGCTGTGCCAGGCGCTTGTCTACAGTGCAGCCGTGCTGTGCCAGGCGCTTGTCTACAGTGCATGCCGTGCTGTGCCAGGTGCTTGTCTACAGTGCATGCCGTGCTGTGCCAGGCACTTGACTACAGTGCATGCCATGCTGTGCCAGGTGCTTGTCTGATCCAGCAATTCAGTGTCCCCATCCTACTAAGTGGATATTACAAGCAGTTCTGGAATGTTGTTGAATTATTTTATAAATATGACAAATGCAATTAGAAAAACTCAAGTTATGTATATAGGATAATATCTTCAAACTAGAATATTTTGATATCATCCTTTCATATTTGTATCCCCTTGATTTCTTCCTTTATCTTATTGCTTAGTGAAGACTTCAAGTCTTGAATGGGAGGGGACAGAGTGGACATTCTTGTCTTGTTCATGATTTTAGTGGAAATGTTTAAGTTTTTCTCTATTTAGCATGATGTGGTGTGAAATGTGTCCCCTGTATCCCTAGAGGCTTCAGGACTTTTCTTATGAAGGGATGTTGAATCCTGGCAAAGGCCTTTTGCATGATGAGTGATAATGTGGTTTCTCTCCTTGGGTCAATTACACAGTGGATTATCATTATTGATTTAGATATGTTGAGCCACCCTGTGCCTCTGAGATGAAGTTGACTTGCTTGGTCATGGTGGATAATCTTTTTCATGTATATTTTCTTGATTTCCCAATTACTTGAGTTTGCAAGTATTTTATGAGAAGGTTTGTGCCTATGTTCATGTTAGATACCGGTCTACAATTTTTTGGGCCTTTATCTGGTTTGGGGTTCAGGGTAGTATTGCTGGCTTTGTAAAAGGATTTTGGAAATATTCCTTTGTTTATATATCTGGAATAATTTGAAGTGTATTGGTGTGAGTTTTTTAAAGACCTAGTAGAAATCTACACCAAATTCCCCTGGCCCTAAGCTTGTTTAACCAGGAGACTTTTAGATACTGCTTCTATTTCACTAGATGTTGTGTCTATTTAAATTATATGTTTCATCTGGTTTGGCTTTGGGAGGCCTGATAGTTCTAGAAATTCATTTCTTTTAGATTTTTCAGTTTGATGGAATACAATTTTTTAAAATTATTTTAAATAAAACATTATTTAGTGTGTATGGCTATTTTGCCTGCATGTATATATGTTCAGTGTGTGCATGCCGGGTACCTGCTCAGGCCAGGAGAGGATGGAAATAGAGTCATAGACAGTTGTGAGTCAACACATGGGTACTGGGAAGCAAACTCCCGTCTGATGGAAAGCAGCTCATGATTTAACTGCTAAGCCATCTCTCTGTTCCCTCTTTCTTTTGGTTAATTTGGCTGTTTGTCAATCCTGTTCATCTTTACTAAGAACCAACTCTTGATGACTCTTTGTGCTGCTTTTGTTGTGCAGCTCAGATTTTCATTGTCCTTCCTGTCTACATATTGGGGTATGGAGGATGCTGGCTGTACATGCTGACCCAAGACACAGGGAAAGGCTTCCTGCCATGGACTGCTTTTGTAGATGTTGTATACTTTGGTTTTTTGTTTGGTTAGTTGGTTGGTTTTGTTTGGTTTGGTTTTCTGTAGTTTTGGGTTTCTCTGTAGCCTGGCTGGTTTGGATTTTCTTTGTAGACCAGCTGGCTGCAAACTCACAGAGCTCCATCTATCTCTCTTCCCAGTGCTGGGATTAAAGGTGTGCACCCTTGTCTACTTTGCAGAAACATTTCAGTCCTCTTCCTGAGGCTCTTCAGCAGCCAGACTGGGCCTCTTCAAGTTTTGACTCTGAGATCCCCCTAAATCTTTGCATGGGTGCCCCTCTTCAGCTCTTCATCTTTTCCTGGTGTCACCCCTTGAGATCCTTGAAAGGGGTGCTCAGATCTAGTGGCTGAGGCTAAATCTTCACAGTCCTGGGACCTGAGATCAGATACGTGGAGAAGTGAAAGCTGAGCCACAGAGAAAGCAGCAGCACCTGAGACCTCAGCAATGGCTGCTGCTGACAGGGAACTCAAGGGGGATGGAGGCGTGCCCAACTGGTACTAGTCTGTGAGCTCTGTCACTATCTCTGTGCAGTAATGTATAAACTAGTTATTTTCTGAAACAGGAGCTTACATGGTCTGGCAATTGCCAGCCAGGGACCAGGACCAGGAATCTTCCCCTTAGTTTATAGTTAAGTTAAGGAAAGTTTGTTTGTTTAGATTAGAGTTCAATTCTGTGTAAACCCCCTTGAGGTATGAGTTAATAAGCTCCTCCCACACACACCTCTCTAACTGTCAAATGGCCTCTCCAGTCCATCAGTAGAACACTTCCCATATTATGCTAATTTTAGGTGTAAATTCTGAGCAAAAACTCACCATCCCTGAGAATCAAACCCACCTGTCCCTCACTTCCCACAAAAACCCACCACTCCTTAGCGGAAGAACCAACCAATCCCTCAAATGGAAAACCTACCAATCCCTATTGCTTCCTCACTCAGGATTGAAGTTCATCAATCCTCACCCTGAACATCTCTGCCCTAAACGCTGAAGCCCTTAAGAATCCTAAAGGCTGTGTCTGCTCAGTTCCCTGCTGTCTTCTGATCAGAGTCAGCCACTACTGGATTCATGCCTCCTCTTCTAGATTTGTCCCTCCAATAAATGTATTTTAAGAGATTTGCTGTCTGGTGACTCTGTTATCATTCAAAGCCAAGAAACCTAGGAGACAAGAAGCAAAGAAAGAGGGGGGCTGAAGCGTGAGCTTTTCAGCTCATCTGGGGTTGGGGAAACCCTCCTTGGGAGCTGCAATGGCAGGAGAATGGGTGGGACTGAGTCTCCTGACGCCTCAGGTCGGCTGGGGTTTCTAACCTCCACAGTTCCAGGGAGGGCTGGGAAACCCTCTAGGAGCTACAACACCTCTAATGAGGACCCTCCCCTTCAGAGCTGTGTGGTTCCTGGACTCCCACATCTAGGATACTCTACCCTTGGGACACTGTCCACCTCAGAGCTGAGTGGTTCCTGGGCTTCTGTGTGTTGGGATACCCTTATAGGAATAGTCACCCCAGAGCTGTGGGTTCCTGAGCTTCCCTGTCTCAGGATACACTTCACACAGAATATTGTCCTACTTCAGACCTGTATGGTTCCGGGACTTCCGAGTTTCAGGATGCCCTTCTATTAGGACACGTCCCACCTCAGAGCTATGGGATTCCTCAGCCTTCCTTATCTCAGGATGTTCTTCCACTGGGATACCTTTGCAGGCTTTGGAGTTATGGGCTTTCGGACAGCTTCCCACCTGAATAGGAAAGATCTTGCTTGTTGTTTTTCCAAGATCTTCAGGTGCACCATTAAGTTATTAATTAAGATCTCTCAATGTTTTACTTTAATTAGGCACCTACAAGCCACTTTCTTCTTTCCATTGCCTCCATTTTGTCCCATACATTTTGGTATGTTGGTGCTGTTCGTTTTCATTCAATTTTAGGAATTTAATTTTTTTCCTTCTTGATTTCTTCCATGACCCAATTAACATTCAGTAGTGTGTTTAGTTTTGTGTGCTTCGAACTTTCTATTTCTGTTAATTTCCAGTTTACTAAATTGTGCTTAGAAAAATTCAGAATGTGATTTCCATTTTTTTTTTTTTTTTACATTTGTAGAGACTTGCTTTGTGTCCTACATGGTCAGTTTTGAAGAACGCTGTATGAGTTGCTGGGAAGAACGTGAATCCTTTAGTGTTGAGTGGAATATCTTTTGGGTCCTTTGGTGTATGGTGTCACTTACTCCAAAGCTTCTCTGCTTGTTATTTGTAAGAGTGTGGTATTGACGTGATCGCTGTCACTGTCATGATCAGTCCTGTGATTGTAGGCCTACTTGTGTTCCTTTTATGAAATTGATTGCCCCACATTTGGTGCATATATCATTTTTAGTATTTCAGTGTTCTATTGGTAATTTTTTTCCTTTAATGACAATGAAATCTTCTTTCCTCATATTTTCTGGCTAATTTTGGTTTTAAGCCTATTTTTTTCAGGTATTAGTACAGCTATACCTGTGGTTTTTAGTTCCGTTTTCTTGGAATAACTTCTTATCCTCTTTTTACTCCTAGGTTATATCTATCATTACTGCTGAGGAAAGCTGTGGATGTGCGTCAAGGGGACCACTTATTCACTGATGGTGGAGTGTAAACTGGTACAATCACTATGAAAATCAATATGAAGCTTCTCAAGAAGCTAGAAATAGTTGATCAAGGTGGCATACGCTTTTAATCCTAGCACTCTGGGTTCATATCTCTATGAGTTTGAGGCTATGTGGTAAGTTTCAGTCCATCCAGGAACCCTGTCTCAAAAACAGCTAGATATAGACCTACTACATTGTGTAGCTATATATTTCTTGGCATATACACAAAGGACACTAAATCACACCATCACACTGTAAAGATACTTCCTCATCCACATTCATGCATTACCTCTATTCACAGTAGTCAGGACATAGAAACAGCCTAGATGACACTAAACTGATTATAATAATGAAAATATGGCATATTTACACAATGGAATATTATCTGCTAAGAAAAACAAAATTGTAAAAATTTCAATGAATGGATAGAACTTGAAATAACCATTTTGAATGAGGTTACCCAGACACAAAAAGACAAATATCATGTGGTTTATTTCATATATGAATGTTTGTTCTAAATCTTTATATATGTGTGTTCCATTTGGAATATTCATAGAGAATGGAGACATGGAGGAATTTCAAGAAGAGATAGAAAGAATTCAGGAGTATGAAAGGTTAAAGGGAAAAAATATAACAGGAGAGGTTAAGTGGTATGGGAGGATGGGAGGGTAGGGTAGATGAGAGAAGATGGGGAGGGATAACTAATATTAAAAAGCATTTTGAAATAGACATATGAAAACCCACTATTGTAGAAGTTTCTTAACACATGTTTGTGCATGTGCATGCACACACACACACACACACACACACACACACACACACACACACACACACACACACACACACACACACACCTTAAATGGAGCTTCACTATAACAGGGCAACCATGCCCCTAATAGATACCACAGTGTAATGAATAAAATCCCCTGTCTCAGGAATGGATTTTTCTCTCTTGGAGTTATTGGGAAGTGGGCTACTGTAGACTCTCAAACACTACTGGCTGTTGCCAATGCTCTTGGTTACCCGACTAAACTTTGTGGTAAGACCCTGTTGCTGAGGACACCACATAATTGAGTCATAGAATGTGGAAAAACCAATGTAACATTAACCTGGGAGCTTCCTTACTACTGGCTAGCTTTCATAGTGCTAGAAAGAGCTGTGTACATTTTTGGAGGAGAAAAATAATCACTAATCTTACTCAGCTGTGAATCCTGCGAAGTAAAACAATCTTAGGCCTGGCAAAACACGCCTACTGGTGCGGTGGTGACTGTGTCATGGGAGTAACCAACCCCTTTTGATTAGATTTAAGACCCACTCCACAAGTTGAAAACTATTCCTGGTACCATTATCAGGAACAAGAATCTGTGGCCAGATATATCATATGCTTTAGGGGAGAACATACTATTACTTTCCTAAAGGGGCGTAGTATTAAACTGGTTCTTAAAGCCTCCTCACTGTACTCATACATAAGCAGAGCTCTCAACGCTCATCCTTTTTTCGGTAGACAGAGGTTAACTCAGAGACACACAACAGTAAAGACACAGAGCATTAGAAAGTGGTGAATGCTCAGCCCTAAGTGGGGCATCTATATCACACTCTCTCCTGCTAATGTTTAGAGATCATTATAGAAGAGGGTGCAGAAAGACTACAAGAGCCAGAGGCAGCAGAAGAGCACAAGTTTCTGGGCACAGCAAGGCAGTTGTACATATGAACTCATACCAGTTGTGATAGTATGCACAAAACATATGCAAACTCAGGTCAGATAAAAATCCCAAGAAGATGGCATAGAGTCCCACCTCTAACTAAGGATATACTGGCTACTGGTAGCTGTTGGAAGAAGGAAAGTAAGTTTCCTTTAAGAGTATGGGACCTGGTAGGTCAACCATGCCCTAGTGAAAGGCTATCCACCCAAGGGTTTATGGGTATCACAGATTATACTTGATGGGCTTAAAAACAGAAGAAGAGAGCACAAAGTTGGGTGTGTGGAGTATGGGGTGCGTATCACGAGGAGCAATTAATGTGATCAAAACAAACTATATGAAAACCTCAAAGAACTGATTAAATATGAGAAAACTAATAAGATGGAATAAGTAAAAACAATAGATTAAAAAAGACTTCAAGACTACTGGAAAATTGAGGGAGTGAAGGGAAACTATTTTAAAACCTAGTGCCTCGTGCCTGAAATTGGAAAACATTACTCTAGATAAGTCTATAGACATAAATATGGAATGAAGAGGGGATGAGGATGAAAGGAGAGTTAGGCTAGGAGGGAGGCAAGAAAGGTAGGTGTAAGGGAGGAAGGAAAAGAGAAATAGCACTCAGAGATCATGGTGAGTGCTCTGGTTTTTAAGTTAAATGTCTGGCACTTATTCTCACGAGAGTCCAAGACAAGACAAACAAACTTGAGTGTGTTGAAACAGGTACTAACTTACACAGGGATTTGTTATCCAAATGCACACCTGTCACAAGATCTCAAAACCATGGACACTAAGAAGCTGTCGTCTTTCTTCTTAAGTTTCATGCTCTGATGGATCTTAGCACTTATTCTATATGTTCAGAAAGATTTGGAAATCCAGTCCCTCACAGTCTATCCATGCCTAGCATGCTGCTGCTGGACTGTGGGTTCATCGCTGAGTTCTGGCATGCTTCCCATGGGGGTGTTATCTTGGTCCTGGTATATTTGAAGGCACTATCACTATCCTGACCTTGATTCTTTCCCATTGGAGCTCTGTTTGGATCTCTCAGTTGCACACCTCAGCTTCATTGATGAGAAATGCAATTTCTGCTCCATGTCCTGTTGCCCTTAGCAAGTCAGAGCATCTTGGAGATTCTAAGAAGCATTTTCTTGATCTAAAGACAGTGCTCAGGAGAGCCCTAAGATCCCAGGGTCCCGGACTTAGGCATTTGGTAGGTACCTAGAGAAGAGATTCTCTGCATGTGAGTCTCCTGAGGAGGCCAGAGCATGCTGGACAGGGCTCAGGAGAGGGCTGGGAAGGTGTGGTGTCTCTATCCCAGCCTCAGGGATCTAAGGAGGGAATTAGTGAGACAGGCTGCTGGTGCTCTGGGTTTAAATATTTCCAGAGACCGAGTACTAAGAATCAGATCTCAGTGCTTGGTGTCCTTTCACTAGGAAACAAACAGACCAAAGGTGAGAGATTTTCCTTTGCCCTGGAAAAATAATTCCCACCGTGAGCAATGTAGACTGCCATGGCGCTTACTAGGCTATCATGGACCACAATTCAATTTCCATCTAGTAATCTTACTAATAATGCTCATAAGAGCAGGGGAAAGGGGGTAACCCAAAACTGGTGTCTTCCACAGATTCTTCTCAGTTAAGAACCTTTTGGCTATGTTAACATCTAAATAATAATGGGGAATGTAGTTTTTATATTCAGTCAAAAGCCAGAGAGCAATTCTGTCATCACAGTAACCCATACTGCTTACCTCAACTTTGTCTACAATGACAACAGCCACACTCCTTCACTTAGAGACATCAGTTTAAAATGTGCCATAGTCCAGGAAATAGTTTCCTGCAGGGGTCCCCTGGTGAGAATCACAAAGGGATACCTCCACTGGCTTACTTAGAGAGCACTCACTGTGCAAAAACCACTTCCTACCTACTACTTCCTTGCTCTCACGACACCCTGGGAAGTATGCACTGCTCTCCCCATCTGATAGATGAGTAATGGGGTCTCTGACAGGCTGCAGATCTGTTCCTGGCTCCATTATTATGTAATGGAGTCTTTGCACCTGTGCCTACCCACTCTAAAGCTCTGGATATTAGTAAGAACACCACAGTAGTGTTTACACCCTGTGGCCAAGCTTTATAAAATCCATTGTCTGAGTTCTGCTCACCAGGGGTTTCAGCTATCAGTGTGTCTGCACTGTAGTTTATCCTCACAACTACTGGAGATGGAGCTGTCTTCCTCTGTGTTGAAGTCAGAAGGCTAAGACACAGAGGGGTACACTCACCAGCCCAAAGTCACATAGCAGGTCCACATTGGGATATATAGTCATGACTGATCCTGAACTCCTGGCCTCCTGCATCCATTACAGGTGTGTGCCACCACACCTGTTTTATGTGGTGCTAGGGACTAAACCCAAGGCCTCATACATGCTAGCCAGCATTCTACAAACTAAGCTATATCCTCAGCCCCACACTACTTAATTAAGATAAAATGGTCATAGAATGATTTCAACCTCAAGTTCAATAGAAAAATCCTATTCACTGGGTGGCCCACTGTTGGGCTCCTAAGCTGCACAGTGCTATGGTCCTTGGCAGTCAACATGGACTTCTTTCTCAGACCAGAAGACCAAGCATGTTCTTTGTCATGGGAAAATGGCTTTGACCAATCCCTGTCACACCCAGTAGTGCTTTATTTAACCCACTTTCAGGGAATCACCAGTTAAGTACATATATGTGCCTGCTTTAGTCAGGGTTCTCTAAGGGAACAAAACTGATATATATGGAGATTTATTAGACTGACTTACAGGAATGGCCCTGATAGTCCAACAATGGCTGCCTCAAGAATGAAAGGCCGGGAATCTGGCAGTTGCTCAGTTCACGAGCTGGATGTCTCCTCAGTCCTATCTGACATGGGAATTCTGGAGGATTCCTGAATAGCTTTGGTCCTCACTCTATAGTATAATCTCAGAGAACTTGGCTCTAATATCGGTGGAGAAGTACTGCAGCAACAGATGGATGGACTTGTCAGTAAGACTAAAGGCAAGCAGGCAAAGTTGTCCCCTTCTTCCTGCCCTTTATCTGATCTGCCACCAGAAGGTGCCATGCACATTTAGGGTGAGTCTCTCCTTCTAAACAATTTGACCAAGAGAAATTCCTTCACCAGAGGGTATTATTGCTTTATTCTCATCCTAGTGACTTTCATTTTTGTTGGTTCTAGGTGCAGGCAAGATGACAATGAAAATTAGCCATTATGATATCTTGTGCTGCTCTCAAATCAACAGAAGAAAGTATATCAATGCCTCAAAACTCAGCTTTGACGTGGCAGATACTGACAAATGGGGGTGTTGACCTACTCTGACAAAGGCAGCTCTTTCCTGGTCCTGTACAGCTCCGTGTGCTGATGGGAACCAGCTCTCCTAGCCCTCTCCACTTGCCTGTCTCCTCCACAGCATGGGTGACAGTGTGTAAGTTACAGCCTGTCAGTCGCTTTACCCAAGAGCTGCAGACTATGAAGCTGGTTTAGCTCACAACCACTGGCACAAACACAGACTCACGCATGGAAGCATTGGAGGGTGTGTTGGCTTGTGTCCATCTGAAAACAAGAATGCTTTAATGTCTCACTCTTGGGGACTTGAGCATTTCTTTTCCAAAACGCAGCACTTTCTGGAGAATTAGACTCAGCACTAGCATGCCAGGCTGGATTTCTGTGTTGAGGAGATGAAGACCAATAGGGAACTGAGGGCCTGCTCTCCTTTCATCTTCTCATGTCACCTATATGAGGAGAAACTGCCCACGTCACTTGTGTGCCCTGTGCAAGAAGTTCACCATGGACTGCAGCAGGATGCTCTCCCTGACAACTGTCATGGTTTCACAGAGCACAAGAGGGAGCCATTTCCTCCCTTAACCAGATGGAATTTAGCTGTCACCAAAGGCCCATGGATGGGCTTTGTCCCCAACTGCTAGGAGATAAATGGACCTTCAGGATGTAAGGAATACTGGAAGGGTGTTAAGTCACTGGAGGCAAGGCCTTGAAGATGAGTACAGAACCTCAGCTTCTTCAAGTCCCTCTCTTGCTTCCTGGATGTCATGAGTTGAATATGTTTTTCCCAACAGCCCCCTGCCATGATGAGCTGCCTTGCAACAGGGCTAAGTAACCATGGACCAAAACCTCAAACTAAAGCCTTCCTCCTATAAGTTAGAGGCGTGGGGATAATGTGTCACAGTGACTGGCAGCTGATTGTGATGGGTTTCTGGATTTCTGCTGTTCTCTAGATGTGGAAATGGGGTCTTCCATCCTCCTCATCTTGTCCCACCTGCTCCCAAACTGGGAGACAGGACGTTAAAGCAAGAGCTCCAGGGCAGGAGATCCAGAAGCTTTTGTGAGAGAGGCCCAGTGCCCTCCTACCAGATACAAGATGGGGCTGTTTATACAGAGGTGGTCACAAGGCAGTGGCGTGAAGGACAGCCACACACTGCAGAGACTCACCTCACTTACACAGTCCCATATCGTGCAGGGCCACAGTCCTGCTCAGAAACCTTGGGATGTCCTCTTCAGGAAGAAGCCCTGAGCACCTCACAATGGAGCCCAGGGTGGCTGCTGCCACTTCCTTCTGACTGCTTCTTTCTGACTGTCACGCCCCCGTGGGCTGGGTGCTAAAGCTCTTGAGAGCATCACCTGGGTGACATATCCATTTCTTTGGTAAATGTTTGTGTTGGGCCAGGCAACAGGCCAGCATGCAGGCCAAGTCAGGGCAACACAACAGCCACTGTCCTGGTGGGGGTTTTCAGGGTGGGCTGTGTGTACTTTTCATCACCCTATGCCAGCACAAACTCCTTGTCAGAGACCTTCTTTGTGGACCTGAGGTTATCCACAAGCCACTCTGTCACATCTGTGTGCTTTTCCTATGAGCACCATCCTATTTCATTCATTCTTTCACAGAGGTCTGCCTCACACCCCAGGAGGTCCAGTTACTTCCTTTTTTGATTTTTTAAAATTTAATCACTTTACAGCCTGATCCCAGGCCTTTCCTCCCTCTCTCCTGGTCTCACTCTCATGCCTCCTCCCCCATTCCCTTCTCCACTCCTTCTCAGATAATGGAGTCCCCTAAGGAGTACCAACCCACTCTGGCACCTCAAGTCACAGGAGTACAATGCATATCCTCTCCCACTGAGGCCAGACTAGGCAGCCCAGCTAGGGAGGAGGGATCCAAAGGCAGGCAATGGAGTCAGAGATAGCCCTTACTCCCATTGTTAGGGGACCCACACGATGACCATGCTGCACATCTGTTACATATATGTAGGGGGTCTATGTCCAGCCCATGCAAGCTGTTTGGTTGGTGTTTCAGTCTTGTGAGCCCTAATGGGCCCAAGTTACATTACTATGCAGGTCATTTTGTGGTGTCCTTTACCCCTCTGGCTCTTTCAATCCTTCCTCCCACCTTTCCACAGAACTCCCCAAGCTCCACCTATTGTTTGGCTGTGTAACTCTGCATCTGTTTCCATCAGCTGCTGGATGAAGCTTCTCAGAAGATAGAAATGCTAATCTCCTATCTGCCTGCATAGCAGAGTACCATTAATAGTGTCAGGGTTTGGCTCCCACCCAGGAGGTGGGTCTCAAGTTGGACCAGCCATTGATTTGCCATTCCCTCAATCTCTGCTCTATCTTTATCCCTACATTTCTTGTAGACAGGATATATTTTGGGTGGAAGATTTTATAGGTGGATTGGTGTCCCCTTCCCTTCATTGGAAGTCAGACCTTACTACAGGAGGTGACAATTTCAGGATCCATATCCCGGGATATTAGGAACCACAGACTCCTGGGGCCCTCCCTTGTCCCAGAGATGCTTTTCCACTGGATTTCCCATTCTCTCTCCTGGTCCTTCCCTCCGTTCTCCCCTCCTAGGCTCTCCCCACATCTGAGCTCCATCCCTGTTACCCTTCTCACCCCCTCTCCCACATAGCTCTTTCCCTCCATTTAATTTAGACGTCTATTTTATTTCCTCTTCTGAGAGAAATTCAAACATCTTCCTTTGGCTTCTTTGGGTCAGTGGATTATAGCATGTTTATACTGTATATTATGATTAATGTACACTTATAAGTGAGTAGATACCATGAGTGTCCTTCTGGGCCTAAGAATCTCACTAAGCATGATCTTTCCTAATTCCATCCATTTGCCTGCAAATTACATTATTTCTTTGTTTTTAGTAGCTGATTAATATTCCATTGTGTAAATGTACTGCATTTTTTTTCAATCCATTCTTTTGCTGAGGGACATCTAGGTTGTTTCATTTTCTTGCTATTATGAATAAAGCTTCTATGAACATAGTTGAGCAAGGTAGAGCACCTTTGGAGTATATGCCCAGGAGTGGTATAGCTGGGACTTAAGGTAGATCTATTCCCAGGTTTCTGAGAAACTTCCAGATTGAATTCCAAAGTGGTTGTACAAATTTGCACTCCACCAGCAGTGTAGGAGTGTTCCCCTCTCTCCACATCCTCGCCAGCATGTGCTGTCATTTGGGTTTTTGATCCTCGTCAATCTGGAGGGCGTAATGTGGAATGTCAGAGCTTTTGATCTGCTTTTCCCTGGTGACCAAGAACATTGAACATTTCTTTTATTTTAGTAAGTTTTACATTTTATATACAGATTTATATTATTATACATATATAAAATAAACTACATACAGAAAGAAGAATAACAAAAAATCAGAAAGTATATTAATGTTACATTCATAGTGTTTTGGCTATTTGTATTTGGCAAGCTTGAAGAAAACATTTCCTATCTTGGTAAGTCTAAAATTCTGAATGTAAATCAATATCTACCATATCTTATCTTTACCAACTTAACACATCTGTCTAGACCTAAAAACATCTTAACCACTAAACAACTAAGCTATTTGGTCTTCAATCCCATCAGAGGCTTGAGAAGGAATAAAATTAATTACCTGAATAGACATGAAGTGTAGGTTAGCAACTTCCAAAATAAAAGAATGACAGAGACAGTTTGATGCCTGAACAATCACCCAAAACTCTCTATAACATTGAAGCATCACCTTCAGCCTTCTGACTCAGTATATCTGACATACATATTTGTGAGGCAGGAACTTTTGAGGACTTGCTTACCCTGTCTTGACAGAATTTGGCCATCAACTCTGCCTGCATCCAAGTTTGCCCATTTGGGCAGGAATTTGGTCTGTGGCTGAAACAAGGACATTTCCCCAGTGGTTGGTTTGCTACATTGAAGCCATCTCCATAAGGAGGTTCTTGATATCACTCATCTTTTTTGAGGTAGGCTGGGTGTTGCCAAGAGTTAACCTGTCTTATTGTCAAAGCATCTTTAAAATAGTAAAAACATCTTTAAATGCCATATTCTGTAGATCTCTGACATTTTTTGAGACCTTTTCTAACTATTTTACCTTATCTATCTATAGAATCTATAGAACCATGTCTATATGTTAAACCTAGGGTGTATATTCTTGTAATAAAAATAGACTAGTAATTGACATGACCATGATTTGATCAACTAACAATTAACTTGTAAATTTGCTTATCCTAAACAGCCTGCAATAGCACTTTCAAAGTATTGGAGGTAAACCTTGTATTCTACTTGAGTTGTATGGGCACAATGCTTCATATTACAGTAAAAAATAAAGCATGTATGTATGTAAATTGTGTGTGTGAAGGATAATCTTAAATTAGAATTCTATATGAATGTATCAAAATTAAACTTATTTTGCATCAAGATACAAAATTATGTATCAGTGAACTAAAAATAACCTTGTCAGTAACAATTAAGGCCTTAAGCTGAGGATTGATTCAATGACCTACTGTTTGTCCTATCATCCCTATATATTTCTATTTTCCCCCTTCTTTCTTTTCAACCCCTATCTCCAAACCTAACAAAGAAAGATGAAAAGAGAAACATCTCTGAGTCCAACCTCATTTTTTCTCTGAACATTTCTTTAAGTGCTTCTCAGCCATTAGAGATTCCTCTACTGAGAATTCTTTGTTTAGCTCTGTGCCCATTTTTAATTGGGCTACTTGGTTTGGTGGCATTTAATTTATTGGGATCTTTATATATTTTGTATATTAGACCTCTGTCATATGTGGGGTTGGTGAAGATCTTCTCCCAGTCTGTAGGCTGCCACTTTGTCTTACTGACTGTTTCCTTTGCCTAGCAGAAGCTTTTCAGTTTCATGAGGTCCCATTTATTAATTCTTTATCTTAGTGCCTGAGCTGTTGGTGTTCTGTTCAGGAAGTTGTCTCCTGTGCCAATGAGTTAAAGGCCCTTCCCCATTTTCTCTTCTGATAGATTTAGTGTATCTGGTTTATTGATGAGGTTTTTTTGATCCACTTGGTCTAGAGTTTTGTTCAGGATGATAAATATGGATCTATTTGCCTTTTTCTGCATGCAGAATGGAATGTTCTGTAGATATCTGTTGGTTAGGTTAGTTTCATTATTTCTTTGGTTTCTATCTCAATGGTCTGTCCATTGGGGACAGAGGGGTGTTGAAATCTCCTGCTATTAATGTGTGGGGTTCAACGTATGAGTTAGCTTCGATAATGTTTCTTTTACCAGTGTGGGTGACCTTACATTTGGCATTGTTCAGAATTGAGAGACCATCTTGGTGGATTTTTCCTTTGACGAGTATGACATGTTCTTCTCCATCTCTTTTGATTAATTTCGGTTGAAAGTCTGTTTTGTTAGATATTAGAATGGCTACTCCAGCTTGCTGCCTGTGTCTGTTTGCTTGGAAAACCTTTTTTCAGCCCTTTACTCTGAGGCAATGTCTATCTTTGTGGGATGATGTGTGTTTCTTGTATGCAGCAGAATTATGGATCCTTTTTTTCCACAACCATTCGGTTAGCCTGTGTCTTTACCGATGAAAATTGACTCTGTTGATGTTGAGCAATATTAATGACCAATAACTGTTATTTCCTGTTATTTGCTGTTGGTGGTGTCAGTGTGTGTGTGTGTGTGTGTGTGTGTGTGTGTGTGTTTCTTTTCTCTTGTTTTGCTGGTATGGAATTATTTATTTCCTGTATTTTCTTGGTTGTAGTTCCCCTCCTTGTGATGTACTTTTCCTTCTATTATTTTCTACAGAGTTAGATTTATTGATTGATATTGTTTAAATTTAGTTCTGTCTTAGAATATCTTTTTTTCCTCCATCTATGATTTTGTTGAAAAATATCCTGGGCTTGCTAGTATGATAACTGAATTCTAGAGTTGCCATAAAGCCCTGGCTCTTGTTATTCGTGTTCCTCCACTGGCCTTTAGACATCTGCTTGTCTCTGGTATTGGCAGGCCTCAGGTAATGCTGGCTGAAATATGGGCCAGAAAATGGAGCTTTGGGAAGAAGGTGTGGTTTACCTCTGTTGGGAGTGTTTTAGGGGGTCTGGCTGGCTGGGGTTAGGGTGAATCTTACCTGATGATCCCTGATGGCCCCAGGACTCTGGGGATGTAAGTTTTGCTGTGATATGGGAGATAGAACAGGCAGGAGGTAATGCATAGCTTGCTGCTGCTGTTGCTGCTGCTGCTTCTGCAGTGCTTGCCCAGAGGCCTCTTGCAGTCAGGGGTCTGGTGAGTAGAGACCTTATCTGTCTGTCCCTGGTGGCCAGGACCTCTGGAGATGGGGGCTGCATTGTGAGGAATGGAGTGAGCAGGAGGCTGGGCAGGGTTCTTCACTGCTGGGTTTTCTGGGAAGACAGGGCAAGCTGGGAATTATGGGTGGAGGGGTCTTACTTGGTGGTCCCTTGGGGGCCACTAGCCTCTGGGAATGCACAAAGGGGTGTGGTCCAATAGATGGCATGAAGGGGAACAGGGAGTAGCTCACAGATGCGTGCTTGCTCAGGGGCCCGTTCAGGCAGAGGCCTGGCACATAGAGGTCACACCTGTCTGTCCTGGTTGCTACAAGCTTTGGGAGAATGGCCAGTTTACTTCATTTCTATTTATTTATTTTAATTTATTTTAATTTAATCCCCATGTAGTAAAAGGTTTTCTGCAGTCTATAATTTTTTAAATTTATTTCTCTTCTTTTCGTGTGTGTGTGTGTGTGTGTGTGTGTGTGTGTGTGTGGTGTGGTGTGTGTTGTGTTGTGTGTGTTTTATAGGGGTGGTATGTGCATGAGTGTATATTAGTCTGTGCCTTGTGTGAGCCCACAGAGGCAAGAGAAGATGTTGGGTGTCCTACTTTGTTTCTCTCTACTTCTGAATCCAGCAGGGGGCGACAAAGCACAAAGCCAAGTGTGCTCCTGCCCTGGTATGCATGGTTTGCCTGAAGATGTAACAGGCAATGAGTCAAGGGAGATAGATGTCCCTTTCAATAATCCAAGTAGAGGTTGCAAACAGGGAGAGAGACCCGGGGCTAGCGGGAATCTGAAAAAAAAAAAAAAAAAAAAAAAGGTATCTGCAGTCAGTCCTAGGCAATTTTCTTGTGGCTCTGATTCTTAGCATGGATGGATTAGATTCAGTTTCTCCCTCAGAACTCTCCAGCCCTAGTGAGTAAGTGACCTAGAAGTTACTAGCTGCAGAGCACATTCAACAAGCAAGCACATGAAGAACTGTCATGTACCGTGAACTTAACAAGTGACAGAACTAGAACAAAAGCCTCAGACCGTGTGTGTGTGTGTGTGTGTGTGTGTGTGTGTGTGATGTATTAGACGCACATTGAGCATTGAGTACGGCTGTGATTTATTCCAAGCTGCACTCTGCCCTTCCCCTGCATGTAGCTGAAGTGCCTTTAGCACTCTTTCCACCTGGTAAACTTGCAACTCATCTTCCAAGGCCCACCCATGTCTCCACTCGCCTGAAAAGCCTGCCTTGACCCACCTGCCTTTGTCCATAGTTCTTGGCTTTTTCTTCATCCCTTTGTCAAATATTCATTCTCTGAGTGTGCTGGGCTCAGTGGCAGTTAGGGACATAGAGGGCCATATAGTCTCTGCTGATCTTTGAGTCAGATGCACATCCCTACATAAGACCAGGTCTGTATCTGAAGACAGCGTATTTTCTTGTAATTCTTCCTTGGGTTTCCATTGCCCCTGTGGCTGGTCTTGACAGATCCTTCTGATCCTAAGGATGTCTGAACTCACACTATCTGCCTCTCGTTAGAGCATAGAGACCTCATACCAAAGGTCCTTCAACTCTGATTACACAACTGCACGTGGCTTTTGTCAAACCAGGACCAGGGCTTGCAGAAGAGATCAGACATTTTGGGGTCACTAAGCTTGGGGTTTGGTCCCCGGTCTTCTACTTGGTAAATTCATGATTCACAACTGTTTTTCATTTGTTTGCTTGTTGGGTGTGCAGGTGGGAAGAGAGACTGAGGCTAGCAGGAATCAGAAAGAAGAAGAAGGAGGAGGAGGAGGAGAAAGAGAAGGAGAAGGAGAAGAGGGAGGGGGAGGAGGAGGAGGAGGAGGAGGAGGAGGAGGAGGAGGAGGAGGAGGAGGAGGAGAGGCGGAGGAGAAGAAGAGAGAAGAAGAAGAAGAAGAAGAGAAAGAAGAAGAAGAAGAAGAGAAGAAGAAGAAGAAGAAGAAGAAGAACTTCTGTAGTCAGTCCCAGACAACTGATCTTGTGGTTCTGGTTTTTGGATGGATTAGACTCAGTTTCTCCCTCAGAACTCTCCACCTTTTCTGGCTTCCTTCCCAAGTTGTTTGTCAATCAGACTGAGCTGTTGAGGCTCTAGGCAACATGCCCCACCCCCATTGATCTTAGGTCTGAAGTGTCCTACCAGTAATCTGATTTGATTTATGGTCCATTCTTGGCCATAGAGACCTCAGTTGCTTTTGACATCCCAGATCTTATGCCACAGTTGGGAAATGTAAATGTCCCCAACGACTAATGCCTGTGACACTGCTGAGGAGTTGTAGAAACGTTTCTGTCTGTTGTGGGGTTTTTTTTCCAGACAGGGTCTCACTATTTGGTCAGGCTGGCCTTGAACTCATGGAAAAACACATTCCTCTGCTCCTAAGTGCTGGGAAAGTAGCAGGGCCTTTAAGAGATGGCATCTAATGGCAGGGAATTAAGTTATCAGGGGAAGTGCACAGTCTTTTTCTGGCTCTCTCTGCATGTCTGCTTCCCAGCTACCATAAATGCCAGCCCTTTTGCTACCGCAAGTCCAAAGGTAGTAAAGCCAATGGGTTGAGACATTGGAAACTATGAGCTAAACAAAACCTTTTCGTCTCAGGTATTTTACCGCAGTGCCAGAAAACTAACACAACCATCTTAGTTCTCAGCAAAGTCTCTTCTGTAGTGGCCTTGGTCTTCCTTCCTCTGTAAGTTAACGCCACCATGGAAGTATAAATACTATCCTAGTACTTTGGAGGTAGAGGCAGGAGGATCAGTCCAAAGATATCTTTAACTTTACAATAAGATCAGACCAGCTTAGACTACATGAGACCCTGCTCTTTTACACACACACACACACACACACACACACACACACACACACACACGAGAATAAGGGGTAGCGTAGAAGCTATGGTTGGAGCCAGTGCTCCAAGTTCAGATCTTAGCTCTCCCATATACTATTGCCTGTGAGGCTATGGGGATATTTAATCCTCCATGATTACACCCCTTATACACACAGTGGTATGATGATCAGAAAAGGGCTCACAGCCTCTGTCAGTGGGCTGAGTTAAGATGCTGCAGCTCCAAGGGCAGTGCAGGCACGAGGCAGTGCAGGCACAGGGCAGTGCTGCCTCTGGGCTTGATCACTGCATCCTCAGGCTGCTTGCTGCAGAAGGGCAGAGACTGGGTTCTTTCCACCCACTCCCCTGTCTTGGCATGTTCTCCAATCTAGTCTTCCTCTTCCTCCTCTTCCTCTCTTTTCCTAGCAGGTGCCCTCAGCATTTGCCTGACCTGCTCTGTCACTACAGCTACCACACTCTTCCAGGTCATGAGTGCCCCAACATCTGGGACATGAATGACTCTTTGCTCTAAGATGACAATGGCGCATATTGGAAATGACACACCAGAGAGATGTTCTGGAAGAGACCAGAAAGAGTCTGATGCTTTGTCTGAAGATGACTAGACAGAGGAAAAATACAAACGCCTGTGCTATGGGTGTAGAGGGCACACAGTGTGACACATGGGTCACTATCCATAATGCCTTGACAGGGCAAACCTGGAGCCAGGAAGACAAAGTAGATGGCTGGCTGGCATCTGGAGGGCATTCATTACCTGTATAGCCCTCAGGCGGATGACTCCAACCAGGCACACAATGGGGACTGTGGGCTGCTCTACACATCCCTGACTTCCTCTCAGCCGGCAGGGTGGTTCGGGGCTCCTGCATGCATCCTTTTAGCACCACCTCACCATTACCCTTCCCTCTCATTGAAGCCATCACAGGCCTGCCCAGAGACAAGCCATGAGGACACAGAGGAACCCCTTGCAACAGCACAATGGTTTGACCATGTAGTGGCCATGTTCTGAAACCTCCCCCACAGGCTGAGGATTATCGCTTAGGTGGGAAAGTGCTGGTCCATCAGTGTCCTCCAATGGGACACCCAGAGACGCTTTGGAATATACACACCAAAGGAGCCACCTGCTTTATTCTCCAGCGTCTCCCCCTGGACTCCAAGCCTTCCAGGTCTGCAGCGCCCTCTCTTCCTCCCACATCACTGTCTTTCTTTCTCTTAATCCCAGCTCCATCCTGACCCACCTCCCAGTTTCTACTATAATGGGTCCTCAAATCCCATGACCTGCTAGGGATCTCCTCAGCGCTAAAAATGAACGTTACAGTACCCAGAACCCTCTCTCCCAGAACCCTGTCTTGTGGACCTTCCCACCAGCCTGTGCCATCTGAAGCTCTGCACATGCTCACTAAAGTCTTCCGTGTTCCTTGAATCCACCGTGCTCACCAAGGTGCCTGGCTGGAGTCTGTAGGCCATGGATGCCTACATGGAAGAAGCCTGTACATGAGTGTGGGCATGAAGAACTGCAGTTCTGAGGGTACGCAGGCAGGCCTGGAGTGGAGAAAAGTAGAGTGGAGAGAGAGTTCACCAGAGTTGGGGCTACCTTGTTCCAATTTGACTATTCACCAGCTGGTGACACTGAGTCTAACTTTGGCTTCACCTCCTCGAGGCTCAGTTTCTCCAGCGGAAACTTCTTGTGTCTTATCCCGCCACCCCACCCCCACCCCCAGCCCCCGCGCCCCCAACTCTCTGGATTGGGATGTTTTATCAAAGGAAGGATCAGTACCTCTCTGATCCGAAAGACCCAGGGTCAGAATGCACCGCCTGCCACACCCAGCAGGTGTCGCCGCGAGAGCGCCCTGAGCTTTTCACCTGTGCGCGCTCTCAGGTTCGGCTATCATCAGTCTTTGGGTTTGAGTCCAATTCCAAGTATCCACCGACAGTGAGATTCCGGAGTATCCTGCCCCCCCCCCCCGCACTGAGGAGGGTGAAGAAAGAATTTGTGGGGTAGTAGTTCTGCGGGAGTCGCCTCCCAAGTTCTGGCCGCTGTGACAGAGCTTTAACAGGCGCGAGGGTTCTGGAATGAGCCTAAATCCTCTCACCCAGAGCATGGCCCTTGGGCCTGCTGGTCTCAACCTGCGAGTTTGCGAAGGATGCCAGGCGAGCGGGATTCCTCCGCCCCCCCCCCCCCCACCACACACACCCCACACCCCAACTCCGCTCCGCTCCTAGCCCCCGCCTCCCATCGCCGCGAGCTCGGAGGAGTGCCTCGGGAGCGCGCTCGGGGCAGACATCCTCGACCCGCGGGCGCTCGGGCGCGGGGCGGGCGCTCCGGGAGGCGGGCGGGGGAAGGGTAGAGAGGGAGGGGCGGGGGCGGGCGGCAGCAGCGCCCCGCAGTCCCCGCGCCTCAAACACTTGCCGCGATCGCTGGCGCGCAGCGTCGCCCAGCATTGAGCGCTCGTCCCTCCCTCCTTCTGCTCTGAAGCTCCCGCTCTCTGGGACAGTCTCCAGCGCCCAGCGCGGACCGACGCACCGACGGACTGCCCAGGGAGCCTCGGCCCGCGCCCCCTGCGCAGGCTATTGTGATTGCCCCGCCGGGCCCGGCCGGCGGGGATCAGCACAGCCCGGCCCGCGGCACACGCCACCAGCGGGGACTATGACCCGAAAGCGCGGCGCTGCCTGGGCCACCTCTTTCTCAGCCTGGGCATAGTCTACCTCCGGATCGGGTAAGCGACGCGTGCGGTCGTCTCCGCGGGTGCGCTGAGGCAAAGTTGGCTGGGTCTCGGGAGAGAGGTGCGCTGCCCAACTTAGCTGAGAAGAGGCAGTTGGCTGTGCGGGAGCCCTGAGGGCACAAAGGCTCCCCGCGAGCCGATTACCCCCACCCTCCACCCCGGGTTCCACAAACCGGAGCAGGGGATTGGCCATCCCAAGAATCACAGAGTCAGGGAACCCCCAGAAACAGAAATCTTGTTGACTCTGGAGGAGAATAGGTGCTCTATTGGGTCCTCAAGGACACTCACCCCCTTGCAAGCCACAAGCACAGCAGGTCGGTCAGGACCACAGCCACCCCTAAGAGATCTCAGAATTCCCGGCAGCAGCGATGTTGCAGGCAAGGCTCCTGAGATAGCAAACTAGGACCCAGGAGCGGGCACGGTCCCTGGCAAAGCATAAGCCACCTCTCAGAGCCCTGCACTGCATCCTTTCCTGCGACCCTCAGACCCCCCTTCCCAAGCTAAGAAAACAGCACTTTCAACAATCAGAACCAAACAGTAAGACCAGAAACAGTCGATGGTTGGTCGGAGAAACCAGAGAGAGATGCCCTCTGGCCACCACCAAAGGGAATCCAGACAGCCTGATGCTGGGGTCCCTGGGGTAGGCGCCAAGGAGGTCAGGCGTGTCAGGAGGTGGGGCAGGCGACACTCTACGGGAAAGTGGAAGCAGGTGGCTCCATATACTGCTTGTGCTGCCTTGCACAGTGTCTCCCTTTGTACTTAGGAAGTGACTTGTGTGTAGCACGGTTGAGGGACTGAGTGGGGTTCGGTGGGGGAGCTTTAGTCATGGACAGAGGTGCTGGTGCCAAAGGGCCACCTTGTTGGGCTTTATACCTGCCTCTCTACACACCCCCACTACCTGTGAACCTCCTGTCGCTGCTTTGAGGAGAACTGGACCCAAGGGGGGGGGCAGACCCTTTGTGTTTCTCCACTGACACTCTCAGGCCTCCCACTTCCCCAACCCCACTTCTCTGGACCGGGATTTCGAAACCAAGTGTGCGCTGAGTGGACTAGGCGGCCTCCAGCCCGACCGCGGATCTAGAGGCGGCTTCTGGGCTCGCGCACTGCCTGCCTGCGGGTGTGTTTTAAGTGTTATTGATTCGCCCGCGTCTGGATGGCTTTTCTTTTTTCCCACTTGCTTTAAATCTTCGTCTTGGCCCGCGCACTACCGCCCTGCGCTCATCCACTCACTCATCCAGCATCCAGGAAGCCGAGGTCGAGCTTATTGGCTCTGGCCGCGTTAGGTATTGTCTTCTTTTTAATTAGAAACGGAGGCGGGGGGTGGGGGAGTGAGGAGGGAGCAGAGACACTCAAGAACGGAGAACAGAAAAACAGCAGAGAATAAACCTCCCTGGTCTCTCCAGGCTCCTAGGGACCCAGCTACCAGGTGGGGGTAGGCGAGGTCATGAGGGCGTGGCCTTCTCTCTGGGGTAGTTGGAGGAAGGTCCCAGTTATGAGTTGCAGTGACTTTGACCGCTCTGCTGGCTCCTGGGTCTGAGGGTAAGGGCCTCCAAGTCCCTTGGGGTTTCCCAGTGTGGTAGGTAAGACCGGTTCCTGTGTCACCCACTGTGTATGGCACAGTTGTGACATTTTGATTTTACCTGGGTTGTTCAAATAACTCCTAGTCCTGGGAGCCATTAGTTGCAAAAAAAAAATACTAGAAATGGCAGCTCAATATGTGCTTCTTAGAGGCTTTCCAGGGCGTAAACTGACTATCAGAAGCTCTTGTTTAAGCAAGGCAAGCTCTGAGCTACACAGAGTGGGCGTGAACTTTCTCCAGGAAGGCGTTGATGGAAAAGCGCCCGCCCCCTTGGGGCACCAGAAAATTTTCTCTCTGAAATTAGCACCCATGGTGTCATTACTCTGCAGGAACAGACATTTCCTAGTGGTCAGCTAGGTGTTTAGAGGACTTGTAGCCAAAATCCTTCTGCCCTGCTCCACCTCAGACCTCCCCCCGCCCACTGTGGCTCTGTGGGAGGTCCTCTGTAGTAGCTGAGAGGCGTTCCCTCCAGCACCTGCCGTCCAGAGCCTTCCTCCAGGTCTCACCCTCTGTCTCTGTGTCCCCTCCAGTGGCTTCTCCTCGGTGGTAGCTCTGGGTGCGAGCATCATTTGTAACAAGATCCCAGGCCTGGCTCCCAGACAGCGGGCAATCTGCCAGAGCCGGCCGGACGCCATCATCGTCATAGGAGAAGGCTCGCAAATGGGCCTGGACGAGTGTCAGTTTCAGTTCCGCAATGGCCGATGGAACTGCTCGGCGCTGGGAGAGCGCACTGTCTTCGGAAAGGAGCTTAAAGTGGGTATGTAATCGTCAGAGACACCCTGAGCAGGACCTTCTGGGCTATGAAGAGAGTCAGGAGCCCTCTGTGATGCCTTTATCTGCACTGTGCTTTAACACCCTTGCTGACTGTACTTTGTGCATGTATGGCTTGGATTAGGATCTCCCACTGAAGTCCAGGACCACAGCTGGAAGCCATGCCACTTTTGCTGGTTACAGGCAGAGCTACACGCACCAACTGATGGCCCAAAGGCTCGCTGGCAAATCTAACATGTTTTCAGTATGAGGCCCAAATTTAAATGCAGGGTGTTTTGCCCACAGTAGGGAGCTGCAGCCTCTTGGGAAATGGGCAGATCTATTGGTCACTTCGTGTACACTGGCATCACTATGATAGAACTCCTGAGGCTAGGGTATGGGTGACCCATTCTCTGCCACAATCCACACCACTCCCTGCTGTGGTCCAGCATGCGCAGTCCTGTGACAGAATCCGCCTTATTCCTACAGCAGTGCTTTGGGGCAGGGGAGTGGCATGTGCAGACATGTGTGTATGCCTGAGCACGTGCACACATGTATTCCACTTGCAAAGCAATCATGATAAGCTTGGGAAGGGAAGGGAGTAGAGACTGTCACTGATCTTCAGGAGGTCCCGGACTGTTGGGGAGGGCGTGAGATGCCTTCTTGTGTGTGTCCAGACTTGGGGGGGGGGATGGGCAAGATGGTAACAGACTCATGTCTGCACTGTGACCTTCCCCAAGGCACAGGACAATAGCATGGCTCTCTGGGCTAGGTTCACCCACACAGCTCAGCTTCAAAGGCCTCTTTGAATGCTCTCCTTAGCCCTAGCACTAGTTCTCCAGAGGGATGCTCAAAATCCCCAGTCCAGTCAGGCATCCTCCAAATTCTGGTTGCTTCCCCAGCCTCCCTGCCACCTCCTGGGCTCCCAGGCTGTCCTACCTCTCTGCTGTTCCCAGCAGGAAGGAACAAGAACAATTTTAAGGTAGAAACCAGAGCACGTGTTATTCTGTGAAAGGCCCCTTAGAGGGCCGCTCAGCAAGAAACCATTGCTCACCTGATGTTGAGACCTTGGCCTTTTCATGACCACCTAGCCTCATCTTCTTTCTAAACACGCCTTATTGGCTCCTCTTAAGGGCCTTGGTGCTTCTCTAGCGATCAGTACCACAGTATGAATCCTCTGCTCCCTCTCAAGTCTCTTGAGACCACCCCTCCCCCAACTACCTGCTCCTTTGACTCAGCATCAGCCAACATCTGACACCATCTCAGTGCGTTCTGACCACTCCAGGATGGCAGGGGCTCCCGGCCAGATCCCAGTGACTGCACCCTTCTCTGCCTACCTCCAGGCAGTCTTGCTGAAGGGCTACTTTGGTTACCAGACTGTACTGACTACAAAGCTGGGCCCTGTGGTCAGTATGACAGGAGCAGGCAGGTCCCCTCCTGTACAGCCCTTTCCCAGCACTCCCTGTCTGGATCTCGGCTACATGGAGTCCTCCTCTCCCAACATCTCCTTCTCAACTTTAGAATTGGTTTTCTTGTGGGTGAGAGAGGCTGGTGTCAGCATCAAGACTGTAGGTGAGGCCTCTGAAATCCCAGTCTTCCAAGCCTTCTGCTTGCCCCCTTTCAGCTTTGTCCTTCCCCAATGTCCTATCCCTCTTTCAATTCCTGATACCCGGGATGGGGCCCTGACATTGTTTTAAACCTAATGGCCTTCCTGGGACATGATGAGTAAACTTGCTACAGATGAGTGAACTGTGGCTCAGAAGGGATTTGGCAAAAGTGAGTAACAGGGTCTCCCAGGACAAAGTTCATCTCGTACAGCTTGCTGTTTCAGAATTGGGTTAGCCAACCCACGGTCACACTGTGATGATACCCATTGGGTTGTGGCTGAAGGGACCAGGATGGAGGAGCTCCTAGATCACAGCACACACACACACACACACACACACACACACACACACACACACACACCTGGCTACATATTGTGGGATTAGCCCTATCAGTCTAAAGAGGAGGGATGCCATCAGTATCCTGGGAAGCAACAAAGGACTGGGTAGAGGCATGCCAGTTGAAACAGGTAAGGTAACTATGAGGGAAAACATGACATGGTGATGCTGGGGTACCATGGGAGGAAGTAGGGAGGCAGAGCAGGGAGATAAGGTAGCCCAGTCTAAGGAGGTTGAATTTCTAGGGCTTGGTATCTGTTGGAAGATTCTGACCATAGCCATGAATACCAAAGTGTGGGCTGAGTCTTAAACATTGTCACTATTCAATGGTTATTGACCCACAAAGCATGGCAACTTTATATGAGTCAGGTCTTTCTCTTCCATTAACAAGTATTCTGTTATCTCTTAAGTTTGGGATTTTTGGGCAGTAGGCTCCTCAACCAAGCCCCACCTCCAGGATTGCCTAAGCTGATTAGAGGAGCTACCTCATGCGGTGAGGATCAGGGGTGAGGTCTCTGACATATGGAGTTCCTCTGGCACTCGGAGCCGCAGGGCAACAGGTGTTGCCTTTGTAGGGACTTCTCAGAAGCTCCAGCCTGCACATCTTCATAGATCCCATTGGCTAGAACTTAGCCACATGCTTCACCTAGCTGCAAGTGAAGCTGCAAAAAACAGCAGACTTGCATGGAGAGCAGTCATGCCATCAGCACAGGATGTTACGAATGTGCACGTAGATAGTGAGGTAGGATAGCTAGTTTCTACTTCCCTACGCTGAAGTCCGAAGACTTCCTTTCTCCACCTGATCCCACTCATCTCAGCTGTGGTCCTCTGCTCTGCCTGAGTTTCCTTGCCCTGCCTTTCCTTCTGAGTATCTGAGAAAGCTGTGAGCATGTCCAGACAAGGCCCTCTTGGAAGTTGAAATTGAAACTAAGTCCAACACACCCAGGTGAAAGAGGGACTGTTGAAATGCCTAAGGAGCTGGAAAGCTAGGGACGGTGCTGGCTTCAGAACAGCTGGACCAGAGATTGCATTGTTTTCCAGCAACACTAGGGGGACAGACAGATGGCCACTGTAGCCTCAGGACCACAACAGGTTCAAGATTTCGGGGAAAGAGCCTTGGCCTATCTCCAGCCAAACTGTAAAAGCCCCACTGCCCTCCTCTGATTACAGTTTAATGAGGGCTGTACTTCTGGTCATGTGTCCGTTTCAAGAGCAAGATGCTTTGCTGGCCAGCATGAGAGCTCCACTCTATCCATCCCTCATGGAAAAGAAGCAAAATGCCAAGGATGGGGCTTAAACAGCTGGCATTAATTCCAACGAGAGGCTGAGGTTCAAGATCAAGCTCTGGCAGGGTTGTCTCTCCTGAGACTTTTCACCTGGACTCCCACAAGCTTCCCCACCCCCACTACCCATGCTGGGGATCCAACTCAGGGCTTTGCACTTTCTAGAAATCACCTACCACTAGCTCTAAAGTTGCTTTGTTGATGTGTCCTTGCTTCGTCATTCCTTTCCCTCATGCAAACCCTCATGGTTCTTTTACAAAGATATCAGTCTCATGGGATTCAGCTCACCACTGACCTTGTTTTAACCTAACCACCTCTTTAAAGATCTTATCTCTAATTGCGGTCACATTCTGGGGGTGCTGAGGGTCAGATCTTCTGTGTGAGTCATGGGGGACATGACTGAGCCTATAGCAGCAAGCAGTGGTGTGGTCCATGACTCAATAGAGGTGCTGGAGGGGGATGGAAGGGTCTCAGAGGTGGTACACCCAAGGTGGGAAGAGTGGTCTGAGTCTAAGAGCAAGGGATGGGACTCACTGGTCACTTGCCAGGAGCATAGACATTGAGAAAGCCAAGGGAACTGAGAATAAAGTCCTAGGAGACAGGGAAAGGGCTCAAGTAAAACAGGGCTCCAGCTAGTGAGTCTCTCCTGACAGGGCCGCGGACTCTTTCTATGTGGTATATGACGTGATATGTTTAGTTAGCTGAGACCTGGCCCAGGAAGACCCTCTGTAGGTCTAAGAAGGCCTTCAGCCCACCCCATCCCCATCTCTTTCTTCTGTGCTAGGGATTGAACTCAGAGCTTTAACCATTCCAGGCAAGTGCTCTGCCACTAAGCTACACCTCCACTCATGCCCCCAATTTTCTTTCTTCTTTCCCATCCCCCAGAGACAGGGTTTCTCTGTAGAACCTTGGCTGTCCTGGACTTGCTTCATAGACCAGGCTGGCCTCGAACTCACAGAGATCTGTCTGCCTCTGTCTCTGAGTGCTGGGATTGGGATTACAGGTGTGTGCCACCACGCCCAGCTCCCTAGTTTTCTTAAATTGTGTCCCTTCCTCAAATCCAATAGATGAGTGATGGCCCTTCCTTCATCATGGCAGCTTCCTTCCCTACCTGTCCCCTCCCCCTCCCATACCAAGCTTGTTCTGTTGTGAATGCAGCGGAGGGTGGGGAGGTTTCCATGTCCCTGCTGGCTAATCTTTTATCCATCATACCAGGTGGACCTCCCCCATGAAATGATTTCATTTCAGTTGTGCTTAATAGCAACTGCGACAGATTCTACCTCTGTCGATCTATAGTGCCACTCACTGCCTCCCCAACAGGACTTCCCAAGTCCTGGACGTTCCTGCCAGGTTGAGTGGGCGCCACATATAAGCTCCCTGCCACCTGCCGTTGTGATATGTGTTTCCCACCAAAGAGAGGAGGTTGTTTTTACCCATCTATGAGCTGCCTGTTCATGCCCATTTTCCTGTGGTCTTGTAGGCTCTCCCGTTGGTCTGGGATGGCTTGGTCGTACTGACATAATGATACAGGGACCCAGGGTTGCCTTAGCAGTACCCAGGTGGGAAGCTTCACTCTCTGCTATCTTCCCCGAGGCTCAAACATGGGCAGGAATTGAGGCAAGGGTCACCTGCATCCTGCGGCTGCTTTTGTGGCAGGGCTGAGAGTCAGTCGTGGGTTTTTCCGTCACTGGAGGGATTTGCCTGTGCGTGTGAGTCAGGCTTGAGAATCTCGGTGTCAAGCTGTGTATTTTAAAACTTTTTGTTGCTGCGCTGTGCAGGCAGCTGGATGTGCCGGTAGAATGAAGTCACACATCCAGGTTACCATTCCGCCCTGCCCTTACGTTGCCAATGGCTTTGGGAGGGCATGTGACCTTTGCCCTCCCACTGTGCCCATCTGGCGTGGCCCACCATGCCAGGTGGCAGCAGTAGTGCATGATACAGGATGTAAGACCCTGGCACCTGGTGACTTAGATCTCCTCTCCATCTTCAAGGAGCCTGTGTGCCAATCTAAGAGAAAGTCAGGGGCTCATACCCCAAGTCCTATTCTTTGTGTGGCAGAAATTATTGGTCAGGTTACTGATCTGAATTCTTTATATTGACTTCACCTCCTGGTTCAAGCCATCTTCACACAGGCACGGCCTGGACGTCACTTTCCTGAGACCTCCCACCCTGGTTGGATCTTCAGTCCAGGTAGCCATCAGTGTCACTCTAAGAAGGATGCCCCCACATAAGACCCTATTGTGCTTCCTGTTTCTCTCAGAAGACGTGGCCCCTGCTTTTGTCCAAGTCCTGTGTCACCACAGTCTGCTGCCCCCTCTGGCCACATGCCACTCCTCAGATATCTGCTTGCTTATCTCCACTCTCCCACTCCCTTGGAGACATCTCATCATCCCTACTGCAGTGTAGACTGCATCCCTATCCATATTTTCCCTTCCCACATCTTCCTTGACATCATCGCTGCTCAAGACAGCTCAGGTGATTTGCCTTAGGCCCGAGGCTGCCTGCTGCATCCTAGTTGTGGGCCCTGACCACAGTGATAAGGGTGCCTGTCTCCCAGGTGGCTAGAGGATGGACAAGGCCTGTGAGTGTCCTCCCCCCTCTTTTTTGCTGAGATCATCTCTGTCTCTTCAACCAGATATCTGTAGGGAGCAGAGGCCTTAGGCCCAGCACATGGAAGGCCCAGTGACTACTATGAGCTCAGTAGGCATAGGGGCACCCCAGAATACTGGAGCAGGGAATGTGCCTAGAGCAACACAGGGAGAAACAGCTGAGCTGTTGTAACCTGCCTTCCTGGTATTACGCATATTTCTGCTCAAGAGGCACCTCCTCCGGGAAGCTCTCCTTTCTGAGACAATTGACCCTTACCCACTGTGCACTGTTATATTTCTGGCACTGACCAACTTGTCAATGTGTCTTTTCCTCACTTTTGTAAGAATGTATCTCCAGTTAGACTTCCTGTCCAGCCCCAGGTTCAATGGAACTTGGGTCTACCAAACAGTCTTCTTCTCCCAGGACCTCCAGGCCTGGCATACAGTAGATTTTCATGGAGTACGCGAAGACCACTTCTTTCCACCCTGTGCTCCCAGTGTCTTAGAGCCCTGGAGGGCAGGCTAGCCCCTTTAATCCACTTGACACCGTGCCCAGGAGCCCCTCACATAGTTTGTAAATGCCCTATTTTCTTTGTTGGGAAGGTAACGCATTTCATTTCCAGCCCAAATAAGACTGAACATTGCTTGCCACATATATCTACCTGGGGTCCCTAGAAGCCATGGCACTACTCATGGCAGCCATTCTGTTTTTACAGTGTCAAGTAGAGGGCCCAGAGCCTTGTGGCCACCAGGCAAGCCCTTTTGACTAGCTGTCCGATGCGCTCACTCTTTTGTGATCTCTCCCTTGCCTTCCAGTGGGGGTGACTGTTGACTAGGTAGAAAGCCAAAAAGACCATTCTAGCCTTATTCAAGAGCAGCTGTGCCCAAGTTCTGTTCAGCAGACTTGTCCCCAACCTACACTGCCTGGTCCTGGCCCCTCTCTATCAGCTGCCCTGGAGTAGGGGTTTGGTTTCACGGTTGGTGATGGGTGGCAGGCGGGGGCAGAGACTCAACATGCAATACTCTGCTCTGAGAGGGCCGGTGTGTCCGTCAGTATACTAAAAGCACTAGAAAACAACTTCAGCAGCCTCCGCATAGATGTCTCAGCCGTATCCATGATACAGAGCTGCAGAGACTCATAGACTGGGAATGGCTACTCTGCAATTGGCTACCAGCAAGTGAGCTCAGAACATGGTTTGGGGCCACTGTCATGTCACACGGTCTCAGGTCCAACATCCTTTCTGTGGGTCCGGAACAGGGGACTTCCTAGCATCTGATGTGGTCGGGACTGATGACATCTGTTTCAGCCAGCGTTCCTCAGCAATTCCCAGAAGGCACCCAGGAAACTCAGATGCCAGACTTTCCACACCAGGGCAGTGAAAACACAGAGACATGTCTGACATACAGGCAAGAATGCATGGCAGAGGATGAAGGGCTCAGACCCAAAGCCTAAGTCCAGGACATTTTACAGCTTCTGAGGAGTGTTTGGTTAAATTTATGGCTAAGATCCCCTCATATCTATTTGCTCGCCCCCATACTCACTCCCCTGTCCCACAGACAGGATCTCTGTGCAATAAGAGCTGGTGAGCAACACACTAGTCAGCCACAGACTCTGCCCCAGCACTCTCACCATCTGATGGGAACAGATAAAGCTGGGGTTGAAGTGCACTGTAAGTGGAGGGCCACGTGGACTGTAACACAAGGCTGCCTGCAGGACCACCTGAAGGAGGGGCTAGTCTATAGGACAGACAGGATGTAGAGAGGTAGCAGGGATGGCTCAGCAGTGGTATTGTGACTTGTACAGGATCCCGGACTCTAGAGAGTATGGGCCAGCAGGATGCTGGGGTGATGGACAGGATGGCAGGGAGACTTCAGAAAGAAAGGGAGAACAAGCAATCCCAAGTGGTTCTCAGACACACTATGTGGCCAAGGATGGCATTAAACTTCTCCCCGCTCCCCGGGGCTAGGGTTACAGGCATGCTCCATCATTCCCAGACCTTCCCATGGAAAGGTTTTGCACATCACATCCAGAGGTTTTGCTCAGGCAGGGAGCTGCCCGAGAGATTCGATCAGCATGTTGGGTGGTAATCACCTTCTTTGTGCACACAGAAATTTGCTACGTCGCCAGCATTATCAACAAAGAAATGGTGATTTCCCATCATGTGCTCAGGGGTTGCCACATTCCTTTCCAAATGCTCATGGCCTCCGGTTTAGTATCCTCCTGCAGAATTTTTCCAGGGATGGGCACACATGACCTAGGATTCAGCCTCAGGTCCACCCGCCTCTGTCCAGCGCCTGGGAAACTCAGATGCATTGCTACCAACTGTGTCATCCTTTCTCCCCAGGGCAGTGGTTTGAGGCGTGTCGCCCTTTACTCGAGGGGACTATCTGGGTCCACATCCCTTGCCTGAGAACTCCTACAGCTCCCCAAAATGCCCTGTCTTTTTACCCACAGCCTGTGAAAGTGGAGCAGTGTTTGGCTGCTTGGCAGGATGGATGGGAAGTCCTTTCCAGGGAGGGAGATAGAGCGAGGGACAGCCAGCTCCACTTTCTCTTTGCCTTTCTTAACAATGCGCCATCTTGCCCAAGCAAAAGCCCTTTTCTTTCCCCATTCTCGCTTAGAATACAGCCAACAAAGGGCTTTTTGTCTCGTTTGCATTTTTTTTTTTTTTTGCAAGCCTCAGTTCATCCTGGATTTTCGCTCTCCTGACACTATTCTTTGAGATGAGCTTTTTGTTACATGGTCCTTTCCAGCTTACTCATGGTAGACACTCCACTGCGCGCGCGCGCAAGCACACACACACACACACACACACACACACACACACACACACACACACACACACGCACATGCAATCATCTGCACACAGCATTCATTCAACCCAAAGACTTTTAGGTCAATATTCTAGGTTCCCACAACCTCAAAGGGAGAGAAAGAAAACTCAAGTCAGTAAAAAAAGAAAAGAAAAACAACAACAAAAACAAATGTATAAGGTGCTGGCCACAGATGGAGGGAGGGGAATATCAGGAAGGACCTCAGAAGTGGGGACATGGCAGCCACATCGTGGTAGATACCAGGCTAACCACCAATGCCTCTGCTTTGAGGGACTATTTGCTGATCTCTGCCAGGTGTGGGTCAGGCCTCCTTTCCAGAAAGGAAACCCTTCCAAGAAGATTGTTCATGATTCCTAGTTTAGAAATAAAGATTTTGTAGCCCAAGAGGCATGTTAACTTGCCCGGGGTCTTGTCATGCTGGGAAGCAGCGCCAGACTGTGACTCCCAGGTTACCCAGCCTCTGGGTTCTGCTTTGAAAGATCATCCCTAAGTTTAGGGAAGAGTCAAAATGAATGAATGGTGGCTATTGGGGGACTTTTAGCGGTGTGCTTTTGCCTGGGTCTGTGGCACTAGGGACCCAGAGACAGAGTTGAGACCTCTTCCCTGGATTGGGGATTGGAACAGCAGGTTACAGTCGGGTGAATGGCACATGTCTTTCCCCATTTCTGTGTCCTATCTCCTCACCTGGCTCAACTCCTGCCCCCGCCCCCCCCCGCCCACATGATTCCTAACCCTTAAATCTCCTGGCTATGCACAGAGCATCTCCTTACTCCCTCCCGTGTGGCAGAGTACTGGGCTGTGAAGAGCTACCACTCCAGCCTGGCGAGAGCAACCTTTTTCCATCTGTCTGGTTTCCCAATCATCAGATAGTTCTGCTGGTGTCACTGTAGACCACTCATTCTCTGACCCATTGGCTTTAAATAGCAAAAGAGAAAAAAAAAACTACAATGCAGTCTGTGGTTTCCAGTCAGATACCGTAAATACACCCAGATAATATTCCGGTGCAAACCACGGGCAGCGTTCGCAAAGGGCGGAGGATGGAATCTTTGGGGCCAGCTTGGACAAGGGCTCATTTCCTCTGTCCCCATGGGACTGCTATGGAGCCGAACACAGAGGGCGTCAACCAGGCTCTGGCTTCACCTCAGCACTAACTTACCCCCACCCCCACCCCGTTATTGACATTCCCCTAGAGGCTCCTGAGAAGCCACACCCATCTTTAGGGCAGCCTGGTGGTGGCCTCCTGTTTGCAGATGGGAATACTGAGGGCTCAGGAACTCGGAGTGTGGGCTGTCACTCAGCTGAGTAAGGCAGAGTGGGAATGGGTGGCAAGTGCCCTGCCACCCTGCCTGAGCTGAAGACACCTGGGGTTGGTTCCCCAGTCTTCTGTGTCAAAACCCCTGATATGTGGCTAGTGAGATTTGAGGGTAAGGTAGAGGGGAGGGAGGAGATTCCTCACTGGGGGTCTGGGGACTGTTCAAGTCTAGTTTCTGGAGTCACTGGTGACCTAAGACAGGCCTTCCTTCTGTCTGTGGTCCTGGAGATCTCATCTCTGACTCTAGGGACAGAAGGCTCTGCCCAAGACAGAGTCTCAGCAGGCCCCTGTGTCCCCCTACTAAGTCCCCACTTCTCCTCATCCCTGTCTTACCTGCCCCACACCAGCCAGGGACATTGATCTGGGTGCCCTGTCCTAGAGACTCCTTTTCCCACAGATCTTTCAAATTCTGACACCCCCAGCTCCCATCACTGTGCTGTTTTGTTTCTTTGGGGTCCTCAGCTAACAGAGTGATGTAATCTTCTGTCTGTCTCCCTGCAATTCAGGGCCACACCTGAATCCCACATCTGAGTTCATCCAGCCTACTGCACAGTGCCTACCACACAGTAGGTTCTCAGGAAATGTCCACTGAGGGTCAGGACTGGCCACATTCTCAGCCCAGGTGACAGGGGCCAAGATTTGGATGAGGCTCCTTCTTCTGCCCCTGGTAGTTCAGGGTAGATGTCTCATCATCATAGGGGCACAGCCAGCTTCAACCGAGCTGGCATCCACTAACCAGATGTGTGGAAGATCTGGCTGAGGCGTGGGCTGTGAATTGATGGCCTGGAGTAAGGAGCCATGAGCTACAGGAGAGTGGGTCATACTCTGGAGCCCAGCTGTGAGGTCTTGTGTTTGGGTCTCATAATCTGCCTCTGTGCAGGGGTGACCAAGGTCAGCCTGCCCCTAACAGATTAGTTGCCCAATTTGTCAGTCACAGCAAGGTGTTCAGGACCCAGCCTAGCCAACAGCTCATTTCCAAAGACTTGGCACAATCTGTATGAATGTGGTGCCATCCGGCCCCATCCACCCTTGTTTTGGAAGCTGAAGAACCACTCAAAACTTTGCAGATATCCTGCAGACACAATGAGATGCTCTCAGTGAATGTCCCAGTGAGAGCTTCTCCTGACCATGCTGGGAAGAATGTGGACCATCAGGATTCAGGAATGGCCCAGGTCACAGATGGGGACACCATGTGACTTCTCAATTGGCTTCTGTGACATTTGTATTTTTCTGTCTTCCACCCTCAGTCTAGGGAAGGAGAAGAGGCCGAGGGTGGGTAGAGCATTGGGTGGATTCTTGAGAGTGGAACGTAGGGATCCAGGACCCTTCTGTACTGGATGTGCTGTCATCCTATTTCCTTCTCAGGGCACCAGGGCCTGACCAAATACTTATTGACAACTATTTTACTGATGGCTAGATGTCATCTCTTGACAGAAATAACGCATTCTGTGAAGAGCTGATACCTCCCTCTCTAACCACAGGTTTCAGATGCAGTGACAGGCAGATGTCGAGGCATGGCTACGGAACAATACTGCCCAAAAAAGGCCTTGACTCCCAGCTCTGGTCCTAGCCTATCTAGGTGGGAGACCTTTGTCAGTAAAATTGGACGTTGTCTTACATTGGGGTCTGTTGAACAGTATGGCCTAGAGTCCCAGGTGTAAGTCTGGCACCCAGTAGGTACACAACAAATGTTACTTCTTGTCCACCTTTGTCCCTCTGATTGTGCAAAGCCTGGGGCTGACTGTTGGGTCTGTGGTTGTGGTATACAGGCTGCGATGAGAGGCAGGCAACCTGATCACCACAGACTCTATCCACGCCTGGTCAGACAGTCCTACCTCAGTCTCTTCATCTACAGACCAGGGGCACTGTCACTAGCTCACTTGACAGGCTGTTTTATTTATTTATTTATTTTCCTTTATTTTATGAGTGTTTTGCCTGCGTGTGTGAGCATTATGTGCATGGTTGGTGCCTGCGGAGGTCATCAGATCCCCTGGAATTGGAGGTACAAGTGGTTGCAAGTGTTGGGAACTGAACCCAGGTCCTCTGTAAGAGCAACAAGCACTCTTGACTCTTAACAAGCACTCCCATCTCTCCAGATGAGCCTGGTTTTGAGGACAGTCAGGTATTCTCTTCCTAAGTTCTGTGACTGAGGAGCATCCTGTACACCCCGAGGCTGCTGCAGCTGTTGTAGGTGGTCTCCATTCCTCTGTCAGCAGGCAGACATTTGTGATAGAGTGCTACACTGAAGGAAATTATATTCTCTAGGGACAGTGGGGATGAGAGAAGGTCTTTGAGGAAACTAAGGTGAAAGCTGGGGAGGGGGTGTCGGCACCTTCCTAAGAGCCTATGATTTCATTAATTACAATCTTGAGCTGCTCTTGATCCTTTATTGATGTGCGTGCTATAGCCTAGATGATGCTTACCCCTCATTCCTTTTGGGGGTTCGGCTTGAGGTATTTACAGAGAAGGGACTGGACAAGCCACAGCAAGGCTTAAGTGACTTTCTTGAGGGAGGCTGAGGGAGCCCTTGGATCTGTCTCATTCTGTCAACAGCAGCTCCCAGCAACCCCAGCAGGCTGGGTACAGAGCACACAGCCCTGAGCGCTCCAGTGCTAAGCAAGGGTAGCTGTCCCTCCTTGCTTCTCAGAGCAGTGGGTGCTAAAAGCTGACTTGTCAGGGAGGTCAAGGCCATGCACGGCCAAGGATCAGACTCCATGATGGTAAGGCACAACTTGAACTAGAAGCATGGCTGCCCTTCCTTCCCTTGCCCCAGGGACTGTGTGAGCAGAAGCCATGGCCATCACCATACCCTCTGGTAGCTGACTGTCACTCATCACCTACATCACTCTGTGGCTCAGGAGACTCAAGAGAAATAGAAAGGATCACATGCAGGGTGGCAGGAAGTCATGCCAAGTACCACAGGAAACCCAGGGCTCACACAGCCCCCACAGCACAGGGAGAAGGCCTGAGAAGAGTAAGACTGAAGGGCTGGGGCTCCTGGTCTATCCTCAGTTTGCATATTGTGCTGGAGTCTGACAGCAATGGCCAATCGCTGTGTTCTGAAGTGATTTAGTCCCAGGACAGCTCTCTTTCATATGCAGCAACCCAGGGAAGGTGTGAAAGCTCCACTCTGGGTGCCCTGGTGTGCCAGACTGTTCTGTCAGCCTCATTAAATGTAAATGAAAGTAAAGGAAAAGCCGCCCTTTCCCCTTCAGTTCTGTGAGTTCCAGCTAGCACTGTCTGCAGAAATGCTGTAATGGCTAATGTTTGGGATGCTTTCTCCTGCTTCAACACTGGCAGTTTTTTCTCTTCCTCATAACCTCCATAGGGAAGCAGGTGTTGTGACAACCCCTTTAACAGTGGGGGAAGTTGGGCACAGAGAGACAGCTCCCTCACCAGGGGTCACACAGCTGGAAAGCAGTGGAACACAGCTGCCTCTGATTGCCTCTTTCTCCAAAGCCCTTGAGGGCTTGACATTGATGTCAATATCTCTCCTAGGGATTTGTTTCTTGTGTGTTTGGTTTTTCTGGAGTGAGCCTAGGTAGCAGGACTTTCCTCTTGCCTCTCTATGATCCTGGGGAACTCAGCAAGTACTTAAAGCATCTTGGGCAAGCCACAGTGTAGAGATACACTTTTGAGGAAGGACAGGGGCTCCACTCTGAGGACCCAAGTTTTGGACATTTGTTAGGCCAGGCTCTGGGTCTGCATGGCCCTCCCATTCCCTCCTAGGTAGGCAGTGGGATTACCCCAGGCTCACAGCTAAAGAGACCAGCAGAGTCTTGGAGAAGAAGGACTATCCCACAACAGTCAGCAACGTGAAACCAGACATAAGCATGTCTTAATAGGGATGCTGAGGATGGGCTTCATGCAAACTGGAGTGATAGTGGCTCTGTCCAGCCAAGATGGGCACCAGACAGCAGTTGGGGGCAGGACAGGTGGTATTCGAAGCAGGCTGGAGGGAGACCCAGGTGGAGGCCAAGATGCTTGGGCAAAAGGTCTGGGTTACTTGCAGGTTTCTCACCGCTTCCTCAGTCTCCCCGGCAACCCCTTGCCATCTCTGTCCCAGCTCCCAGAACACGCCCCTCTGAGGTATGTGTTCCCACCTATCCACCTGCTCCAGCTCCTTCTTCAGTGCCCAGGCTGTAAGAGCTGTGAGCCCAGTGCTCATTTGGTGATCATCACAGGCAAGTCCTGTTTCCTTGACCTGCAGTGCATGCGCATCTTTTTAAAATTAATTAATTTATGTATTTATTCACTTCCGCATCCCAATAGTAGCTCCCTCCCTCCTCTCCTCATGGTCCCACTCTCCCTCCCTCTTCCCTCATCCCCCTTCACCTACCTTTCAGAGTAGAGGAGCCCTCCCCCACCAGCCCACCCCAGCACATCAAGTCATATCAGGATACATTCTCTCCCTCTCCCTCAGTGGCCTGGCAAGGCGGTCCTGCCAAGGGAGAGTGATAGAAAAGCATGCAACAGAGTCCTTGTCAGAGACAGCCCTTGTTCCCCTTAATAGGGGACCCATGTGAAGACCAAGCTGCCCATCAGATACATGTGTGCAGGGGCCCTAGGCCCAGTCCATGCATGGCCCTTGGTTGGTGCTTCAGTCTCTGCAAGCCCCTGGTGCACCCAGGTTAGTTGTCTCTGTTGGGGTGTCCCTGTTCCTTCTAGGTCCTTCTATGCTTCCTTCCACTCTTCCACAAGGCTCCCTGTGCTCCGCCCAGTGTTTGGCTGGCACACACATCTCTTTAACCTAGCTGTCTGAGGGGAGACTGAGGCCCAGAGAAGCTAAGTAGCAGCACGACACTTGCACATACTCAGCAGTTCTATTGCGTGCATCCCGATGCTCAGACCTCTCTGCTCCTTGCAATGGAACAAGCAGCCTATGGAGAGCGCAGAGGACAGATGTATAAGAACAGTGTGTCACACAGTAGTATCTATCAACAGTGACCATGAGAGCCACTGATACTGCTTCCTGGCCACTGGCTAGAGCTTTGAAGACAAACTCTCAACCCTTCTAGTCACTGCCACAGCTGAGGAGACCAAGGCATGGGGCAGGGGCTGCCTCTGGTCAAGTCACAGGGACAGGGATTACCAGCCCCAGCTTCAGCTTTCGGACAGGCGGCCCACATGTGTTCCATAAGTGTTGCTTTTCCATAATGCAGACAAGTACAAGTGACATGATCCTGTCAAATGTGCTGGGAGAGAGGTGGTAGGTAGAAATGGGATAGGAGCCCCCCCCGCCCCCCCACCCCCCCACCCCTAATCCAGCCTTCCTGAGGGTCAGGGATTGCAAGAGAGTGAGAGTGTACTTGATTGGGGTCCCAGGCATTGTCATCACCCTAAGGAGCTCTCTGCACTGGTTGATTTTTGGAGAGCCTCCGCACTGTGGCACAGCCTCTCACCTGAGCCAGACCCCACCTCCTCCCTAGCTGTCTTTACCGGGAGGGTGTCCCCAGATCAGCTCTTACAAAGCTCTCTCCACTCTTCTGCCCCCAGGGAGCCGGGAGGCTGCCTTCACCTATGCAATTATTGCTGCGGGTGTGGCCCATGCCATCACAGCTGCCTGCACCCAGGGCAACCTGAGCGACTGCGGCTGCGACAAGGAGAAGCAAGGCCAGTACCACCGGGACGAGGGCTGGAAGTGGGGTGGCTGCTCTGCCGACATCCGCTACGGCATCGGCTTCGCCAAGGTCTTCGTGGATGCCCGGGAGATCAAGCAGAATGCCCGGACCCTCATGAACTTACACAATAACGAGGCGGGCCGGAAGGTAGGCAGCAGGGAGGACACTGCAGTGAGGTCCTTGGTGACAGGGATGGGGTCTGGGAAAGCCCAGCTCTGCACTTAGCTCCCTTCTGCTCCACTCTGGTGTCATGGGTATACAATATGACATGTACTGGCTGAATGCTGAATCGTCACCAACACAAAACAGGTGTTTCTCATTCAAGGAGGGAAGAGGGCGGCTTGGGAGGTATTCTTTAGGGCGCCAGCGTCAGCTGTATAAACTGACTCTGAGGAAGGAAGGACTGAGGCAGTTGCCGGAGGGAGGCATCTGCATGGACCAGCTCTAGAGAAGCTACCGTTTCCTGTCTCCTCAACCAAGATCTAAGTCTATCTTAGAAGAGAAGGGAAGGGAACTGGATTGGATGGCCCAGTTCCTGAGGAGAAGCAGATGAGACTGACAGTCCATAAGACAAACCAAGGAGCTGGAGGCTGTATAGGGAGGCAGATCCTGTCAGTGTAAGGACCAGCCATGGTTGTTGAAATGCACAAAGGCACCAGTACAGGCTGGGAACCCCGTCTAGAAGTATTCATGCATCGGCAGCCGGACCAGGCACCGAGGGACACCTAGGTCGATGCTAGCTGAGTCCCTGGTTGACGCCTGAGGTTGGGATGGGTCCCAGAAGACCTGTGAATGATCGGAGTGAGTTTGTGCTCTTCTCTGTGAGGTATCAGTGAGGGTGGATAGGGACGACACAGACAGAGCTGTGGTGAAGTAAGGATGGGGGCCCATCCTCAGGCCTGACAGCTGGGTGGACACTGGGAGCAGGATAGCCAGACCCTAAGTGTAAGTCTCTGGTTTTCTGTGCCATCATTTCATCTGTAGAACTTCTCTTGACACGGGAGAAGCAAAGACTAAAGACAGTTTCCAGAAGGGCTCAGATACGAGAGTCTACTGTTTGGCCTGGTGATAGTGGCAAAACAATGTGTTGTTCTGGTGAAGCAGGCCCCGGCCCGGGTCACATGTCTTCTGGCCTGGATGGTTCAGCTCACAGTATCTCCATGAGGTGGTGTCATTGGAACCTGCCTTTACAGGGGAAGAAACTGAGGCACAGGCAGGTGGAGCCAGGCATGTCTGGCCCCAGTGTTCACGTTCTCTGCACAGATGTGTACATGGCTGCCATGGTGGCTGAGATGGTTAGCAGGATCACCTGAGCTCAGTCTGGCTTGCTCATTCATTCCTGAACTGCCAGGGATAAGGTGAGGGGGGAAGGCAGCCCACCTAGGACCTGACCCACCATCCTCAGTGTTCAGCCAGGGTAGGCATGAGTCCGTGTTGCACACATTTGCAGCACCCAGAGGAAGCCAGTCAGGACTGCATCTGGGGGCTTACATATTGTGAGAGCATAGACAGACTTGTTTCCAGAAGGAGGAGAGGAGGTACCCCCTTTCTTGTGTCCCTCTCCCACCATAAGCCCCCAGCTATATGCTGTCTATAATAGCCTCTGAGGAGCCCTGGTGAGTGAAAGAGACCTGATCTGCGCCAGAATGACATTCAGGCAAATCGGGTGGCCTTGGGGACCATGCTTCCAAACAGGTCATCTGTGGGCATCCCAGCTGTTCCTCTCCACTGTTCTAGTCAACATGAAGGCCCGGAAGGGTGAGACCTATGGCTGTTGCACAGTGCAGTCTGTGGATTCCTAGGGGGAGTCTCCAAATCTGACAGGATGTCCTGATGTGGCTTCTCCTTGTCCAAGTCTTAGTTGTGATCTCCCCTCTCAAAGAAACTTTCTTCTTCTTCCTTCCTCACCTCTTCTTGGGTGTGGCTTTGTTCCATAGCTTTCTCACTATGGAGCTCACTGTAAGGGTATCTCTTACATCTGAAGATGGGCATACTGTGCACAGACGTACTGACTGGGCCCTTTGGAAGCTAGGTGGAGACATGTGAGAGGGGCAGAGGTTATGGAAACAAGCTGTGGAGACAGCAAAGTCCAGCTAGACCTTTGGGTATGGATAGAGTTGAGGGAGCATAGGAGGGAAGGATTTTTTTCCCCACTGCCTTAGCCATTGTTCTATTGCTGTGAAGAGACACCATGACCAAGGCAACTCTTATTGAAAGAAAGCATTTAATAGAGGGCTGTTTACAGTTTCAGAAGATTAGTCCACTATCATCATGGCAGAGAGCATGTCGGCAAGCATGACACTGGATCAGTAGCTGAGATTTGTAGGCAGGGGTGGGGGGGAGGGAGAGAGAAGAGAATAAAGAGAAGAGAAGAGAAGAGAAGAGAAGAGAAGAGAAGAGAAGAGAAGAGAAGAGAAGAGACAGAGAGAGGGCCTGACATGGGCTTTTGAAACTTCAATGTCCACTCCTAATGAGTCCAACAAGACCACCCCTCCCAGTCCTTCTAATCCTTTCAACGAGTGCTACTTCCTGGTGATTAAGCATTCAATTATGTGAACCTGTGGGGCTCCACTCAAACCACCACAGGACCCTTGTCCCACAAAAGCAGTTACTATCCCAGATACAAAGGTTAATTGGGGACCCTGGCTTATGTCTGGATCCCAGAGGATACTGCTGATTGCAAAGCACACACACCCCTACACCCAGGTCTCCCCAGCATGTATCAGGCTACAGTGGACCCCATGTGGCTGGCAGGGAAAGGCCCAGAGCAGTTGGGCAGAGATAACAGAGGTGCTTGGGAAGGAGCATTGTTCATCATTATGTCTCGTTGATCACTCACTGCTTTATGGAGACAAGAGTCAACCAGGCTACAGGCTCTGGAGCTTGTCAGCATATGCTGTGAGAGAAAAGAGGGTCAGAAGAGCCAGGAGAAAGGCTACACATGCCTTCTGTACCCCCTGAGAAGCCATCGCTACAGGAGTACCCACTGTGTACCCCACAAAGGAGGAGGACAGTGCGACACTTCTGTCCTCAGCAGACTCCAGGACCAGGCTATGGTGGCCAGGGCATGGCAGGCTGATGTGCTTTATAGTCTCTGCCATGGTGGGGGTGGACACAAAAAAAGAGCAGGCCGGAGACTGCAGATGCCTCTGGGGAAGGTGGCTGGGAACTGAAGTCTCTCGCGTTGGCCTTTTGGGGCTACATTATCCCTAGACTGATGTCACAGGCCATCGAGGAGGCTAGTAGGGTACTAGGCTCGCTTGTTCTTGTTGGTGGCTCCAATGACAGGACACTGGAGAAGGAGACTCAGGGCTGCAGTGTGGTCCTGAAATCCTCACACCAATCTTAGTGTCTCTGAATGATCTCTTTCCTGTCCCTTGGGTAGCCGCGGGAGAACTAACTGCCCCGTGGTTCGTGTCCTCAAGATACTCCAGTTAGTGTGAGTCAGACGGAGGAGCCAAACTTTTGACAGTGTAGGAGAAACAGAGCTCAGACACAGTGGCAGTGCTGTTTCCTACAGGAGGTGGCTGAGAGAAAAAGGAATCTTTAGCCAGGCCTCAGCATGGGGTCGGGGTGGGGGGGGTGGGGGCAGGAAGGGGGAATAAGCAGAAGCTTTCAAGGAGGAGGGCAGTTAGCAGGAGCAGGCATGGCTTAGTGGTGGAGTGTCCACATTCACCATGCCCTGCACTCAGCATCCAGCATTAAAAAAATGAGCATGGGCCTTTATTAAATCTTAAAACAGCAGTAGGGGCTCCCTGGTCTGAGGCTGGGTAACAGGTGGTAAGGTTGCTGAGGAGGCTAGAGACAAATACAGGCCTTCCGTGGTGTCAGAAGTAGCCAGGAGGAGCTTGACAGGGTGAGCTTTGTGTAGGTCCCCACCCTTCCCTGGCACAGAATGGAAAGGAATGAAAGGCCCTAGAGGTAGTGGATGTGGACACCCAGGAGTTTGGGGAGCAGCCTTTGAGCTGTTTGGGGGTGTGCCCCTCCCTGGGTTATGCAGAGGAGACAGGTCTTAGGGAGCACAGCAGGGTGCTCCTAGATGTAGAGGTGGTAACAACTAGGGCTGTGGCACCTGACTGCCTCTAGAGATGCCTGTGTGCAGCAGGCTGGGAACCACTGAGGGAGGGAACAACAGGAACTGCTAAGGACACCAGGCCTCTGGGAGGTGCAGGGAAGGAGGAGTTAAACAGAGGGCAGGAGGGCTCTGGGGAGGGAGGGACTGGCAAGGAGGTGACCAGAAAGTACAGGGACAGCCTGTGACCAGCCCCCCACCCACCACCCACCCCCTGCTGGACTGCACAGGAAACATTCCCCTGGTCTGATTGTTACAGTGGCTTCTGCTATCCCTTGGCCTTCTTCTGACGGTGGTATCTCCAAGTCTCCACGATGACATTGTACCTTCCTGCTGGCCGTGGAGGCCTTGCTGTACCCTTAGGATGAAGTGGGCTGGGGCACTCTGGAGGGTCCCAGGGAAGGACGTGCCGTCAGCAGCCCCTGTCTACAGTGAGGAGTGAGACCAGACTGGACAGGCAGCTGGAGGGCAGGGCCCCCCACCGGGACATGCCAGCCCTATTGAATGTGCCTTTGCTCCAGGGAGGTGAGCTAAGAGGGATGGAATTCCACCTGAGCGTGGAGTCACCTCTTGCTCACAAGGGGTGTTGCTCTTGTCCCTTCCTGCCCTGCCCTGTCTGGTCTGGGTGCTCCCCCAGGGGGCTGGCTTTTCTACTCTAAGCATGGCTTCAGGGAGGCCAGTGTATGGGGAATAACAGAGACCCAGCCCCTGGCAGTGAGGGCGAGGCCCAGATAAGACTTGCTCCACTTTGTTGCTTCTGGGAGCCACTTGCATACTTGACTAGAGAGAGTGGACAGTGTGGCATGTCAAGGGCCCCCGAGAGGCCAGGCCCCACCTCCCCGGAAGCTGGCTGGCAGTCCTCAGGCTACTGTGCTGGCAAGTCCTGCCCAACAATTACAGTGGATGTAGGATCTCACCTTCAAACTGCAGGAAAGGCTTGCATCTGGCCTCAGAGGATCTGGATCAGCATGGGGCGGGGGGGGGGGGGGGCGGCAGGACCTGGGCCTCACAGGCTTTTCTAGGTCTGACATGTGAGGGTAGGAGAAGACACAAAGCTCCCAAGGACCATTTCTTCTCCTGCTTGCTACCCTCTAATTCTGAACTTCTGGGCCAATCATATTGCTCCCACCCAGCGCTTTTGCACATGCTGCCCACCTCGATCCATTCTCAGGAAGACGTCTCTCCCGTGTCCACCTAGTCTCAGTACACCGCTCTGCTTGTATTTTTCAGGGCAACCCCCACCATTTGAACTTACTGTCTTTGCACAGCCCTTCCTGACTATTGCCCATTACTGCCCAGTACAAAGTCAGCATCAGGAGGTTCAGGACTGCTGAATCACCTATCCCTATAATGGCACCTGGCACACAGTAGGGTTCAAGAAAGGTTGTAGAGAGCATGAATGAATGGCTAGTGGTCCTCTGTCCTGGGAGTGTCTTGGGAGTAGGGTGCCAGATGTAATTTAAGATTCTCACTTATATTTGGCTTCAAGATAACTAAGAAATCAATTTTATTTATTGTGTCCCAAATGTCTTATGAGACACACACTTAAATGCTTCCTTTCTCTGTATCAAAATTCAATTTAACTCTTTCTTGTATTCTGAATAAGCCTATGCTGTGCTATGGGCTCACATGCAGTTGAAAGAACAGAGACTCTGAGGACCTGTTGTCTGGCTCCCTCATAGTGGCAGCCTGTAGACTGTAGGATGCTGTCACCCCCAGGACACTGACGCCGATACCATAGAGATTCAGAGCATGAGGACCACGTGCCACCTTCCCTTCCTCAGGGTGTCCAGCTGCCACACATCACTAATCCACTCCCTTGTTTATAATTGTGTAGTGTGTATAAAACGGAGTTGTAAAATGTGCAGCCTATAGAATCCCCTCTTGCTGGATATAATCTCTTAGACTCATTCAAGTCTCTGTGAGCCACAATGATTCTTTCCCCCCCTTGGCGGCCATGTGATTGTCCACGGCTCAGAGGCAGCACCTTTGGTTTAGCTATTCTGCTGAAGAACGTCTGGGTTGTTGGCAGGTTTGGGCTGTCGTAAATAAAGCTACAGTGAATGTGTGGGTACAGATTTTTCTATGAATGCAAATGTCTACTTCTCCATATTAAATGCCAGGAGTGCCAGCCTACTGTTGCTGATAGTTTAGCTTTATGATAAGGCACCAAACCATCCTACAGAGGGGATGCCAGCTTTGCATCACTATATGGCAACTGCTGAGCCCACTGGACCATAAGGGGAAGGGATGCTTTGGCTCATGGTTTCGGAGGTTCATCACACAGTGGGTTGATCCCATTGCTTCAGGTCTGTAGCAGCTTACCACAACAGGATGGATGACAGAGCAAAGCATGTCTGGACGATGACAGGCAGGGATGGGGTGGAGCATGTCCCACCTTCCCCTTTGAGGGCACCTTCAATGACTTGAACCCGCCCCTTGCCCCTTCAGCCTCGCTTCCTAAAGATTCCACTATCACTTGGTAACCTTATCCCTTCACTACGTGGGTCTTCTGGTGACATCCCAGGTTGAACTACAAGCATTGGCGTCACCTTTTTCCACTCCCACAAGCAATCTGTGAGTGACCTGGCTTCTCCACATCCATGGCCATGCTCGCTGATAACACAGGTTCTTATTTCTGCCCTTGTGATGGGAGTGTGCCGTATCTCACTGGGGTTCTAGCCACACCTCTAGTGGCTAATAAGGTGAGCATCTCTCTGTGTCTTGGGCATCTGTATACCCCAGTGGGTACAGTGGGAATGTGTCTGTCCGTCCTCTGGCTCACGTTTTGGACTGCTTAGTTTTCTACTGTTGGGGTTGGACATTTTTTATTCTTCTATTCAGATGCTTTTGTCAGGCTTGCGAGTCTTTCTCCACTCTACAGCTGGTCTTTTATCCTCATCAGGGGCTTTCGCCCAGCAAAGGCGGGCCTATTTGTTGCTGTTGTTATGGTGTCACTATAGCTCAGCTGGCCTTGAACCTGTGGGAGGAAAGTGCTTTCAGGGTTAGCTAAGAACGCTTTGCTACCCTGGGTCCTTGGGTGCTTTATTTCTAAAAGTTTCACGTTTAAATCCCTGGTGTGGTGCCTGGTGCCTGTAAAACCTGGCTTCAGAGGGCTAGGTAGGGAGGTTGTGAGCTTGAGGTCAGCCTGACGATACAGTGAAGCCCTGACTCAAAAAAAAAAGAAAGAAAGAAAGAAAATTAGACATTTAAACCCATGATTCATTTTATAACTAGTTGTTTTGAGCCAACAAGTCATTTTTATAATTGATTAAAGTTTTAATTTATCTTAAAAACACCAGATATAAAGCTTTCCACTTGAACTGTGCTCATGTTGATGGTTAAGTGGCTTAAGGTCCGTTAGTACCTTGAAACATGACCACATCTGTGCACAGCCTCCATCGTACTTTCCCCACTTCCATCACACCTGTACAGGAGACATCATCACACTTGTACCAGGGCTTCCATCCCTACCGCTGTGTCAGGGCCTCCATCACTATGCTTGTGCTAGGGCCTCCATCACTACCCCTGTGTCAGGGCCTCCATCCCTACCCCTGTGTCAGGGCCTCCATCACTACACTTGTGCTAGGGCTTCCATCCCTACCCCTGTGCCAGGGCCTCCATCACTACTCCTGTGTCAGGACCTCCATCCCTACCCCTGTGCCAGGGCCTCCATCCCTACCCCTGTGACAGGACCTCTATCACTATCCCTGTGTCAGGGCCTCCATCACTACCCCTGTGCCAGGGCCTCCATCCCTACCCCTGTGCCAGGGCCTCTGCCCCAACACCACAACCCAAGCCTTCAGTCACCACCACCCCCACTGAAGCTACAAAACACAACATAGACTCCCCACTTCCTCTCCCAACCAAGTGACATAATTTTCCTCTCTGCTTCTATAAGTTTGACCATTCTGGCGACCGCATAAGCTGGATTGAGGTGTTTTTCCTTCTGTGTCTTGCTTGAACTGGCCTCGTGTCTTACAGGCCGTCGTGCTGTAGGTATGAATTGTGTGTCAACATCCCTATTTCAACCTAGTTTTCACAGTGACTCTGTCGGTTCCTCTGCCCAGCCCTGGTGCCCAGGCAAGGAGCACAGCCTCTGTGTTGGACCAGGAGAAGGATTTGTAGGCTATTCTGGATCTGAGGACTCTCCTTCTGAGGGCCCATGAGTGGAGAAGCAGGGCAAGATTGACACCCAGGCTCAGCTTAGACCCCCGCCCCTGCCCTGTGGGAAAACAGGCTGTATGAGAAACTGTGGCAAGAGGTTGGTACGCTGATGGAGTTGAGCATCCAGGAACAGAACCAGGCTGGTGATACTGAGGGAGATAGAAATGGTCTAAAGAAGCCACTGAGAGACCAGGTCAGAAGGGGACTGGCCAGGTCAGGGTGGAGGTACTCATGAGAGCTAGGGTGTTTCCCCTTCATTCAGTGACACAGCTGGAGCTGGGCCCGGCCAGCTCCTGTCATTGATGCCATAATGATAACCATGACCAGTGTCCAGGGAAAGAGGAATAAGATAAGAGAGGAGTGGAAAGCGGTGAGAAGGACATGACAGCTCTTCCTGGAGCGACTGGCAATGCCTGTGGGTCCCCAGCTATCACTTTGCTCTGGGCTGCCAAAATCACTTCCCACTTTAATCCTAGGCAGACATAACAGCCTAGGCTTGGCCCAGAGAATGGCTGGACATCAGTGGCTCAGAGGAACTTGGGCCACTCCTCCAGGAAGAAGGTGACGTTAGTGAGCTGTCACTGTCCCTCAGGCCCACAGGTTGAAGTTCAGGTGAAGCAGTCACAAGGCCTTTGTCAGGGTTGATACAGGCAGATGCTGTTCTCTGCGGGGGAGGGGGCAATGGCACACAGGCAAGTCTAATACCAGCATCTACTGTACAATTCCAGTTTAATCCCCACAACTGCTAACCTCCCTGCCTTCTTCACTTTACACATGAGAGAATAGAGGTGTAGTGGCCCGAGGCCAAACAGATCACAGGTTGCCCTAGACCCTGAATTCAAGTTGGCTCCAGGCTGAGCAGTGTCTGGGATGTCTTTGTTCAACCCTGACATGCCATGTGCTTCCATGATTTTATCCAAGAGTCCTGGAACCTTCTGAAGCATCTTAGAAGTCTTGGTCCTCGCCCCCGAGACCCCACTCTCTAATCACCTGGGCACCGAGAGTCATTCAGACACTGTGTCCTGTCTTGATCCAGTCATGGGGTCCTGGACATCATCTTCCACCTGGAACAGGCCACTTGGGGAGAAGAGTTCTGTTGCTTCACAGCCCAGGGCTTGTGCTAGGCAGAGGGCAGGCTGGGAGCCCTGAGCCCCGACCTGCAGGGTCCTTTTGCTCGTCTAAGCAAGCATGAACTTCAACTCAACACCTCCCAGAGCCCAGCCGGGCATACTCTCCACGTCGTGGGGTGGCCCAATCCACAAACTAGTGTGGGCTGTGGGATTGGGAGTGCCAGTCTCACTGCTGTCCACGTGTGCTGCAGCAGACTAGGCTGTACCTGGCCTTGCTGCTTCTGGCCTAGGTACCCTTGAGGTTCTCCTCCTGCTTCTCTCTGCCGGACTCTTTCCAT
>NW_026131610.1:0-20000 GCF_903995435.1 Acomys russatus
GGTAAAGCCAAAGAGTATTATCCCACAATACTGTAAAGGTTTGGTAACAGAAATATTGGAAGCTGATCCTCAGTTACAATAGAAATTGTGGTGAAAAGATGAACTGAAAGCCATAGGACAATAAAACCAGACCAGAGATGTTTATATTTCCCAGATCAGCTACCAAGTGAAGAAATATCTGCTAATTAACAATGGCAGTTTGAATATGATGATTACACTTTGGCATGTTGTCATCTAGCAGCTTTAAATACTTGGGATAAGGGTGAAGAATTAGGAAAGAGGTCATTTACTAAAATTATACACAGCCGAAAAGAATTCTTCCATGATTTTTTCCAAAGATTTACTTCATCTTTAGATAGAACAATAGCAGAGTCAGGAGTTAGAAAATACTGATTTGATCTTTGGCATTTTATAATCCTAATTCAGAATGCAAAAGAGGGATTAGGCCTTTAAAGACAAGGCAGCACCAATAGAGAAATGGATTGGAGATATGCCTGATATTGAACCTGGTGTTCATGATATTAACCTGATAAGAGAAGTAATTTCTAACCATTTTATAAAAAATAAAAAGCAAATGTTTTAATTGTGAGAAGCAAGAACATTTGATAAAGGATTGTAGGCAAGGGGTACCTAGACACAATGATTTTTCTAGTCACAATCCAAAATTATGTCCCCAGCCTTCCAGAACAAGTAAAACTTGTGGCAAAGTCAGGCATAATATATTCAGATCAACCAGGGATGTGCAAGGTAGCCTTTTGCTGTCAGGAAACAGCAGAGGGTGCTTCGTGCAGGCACCAACATCATATTGAATACCTGTCAGCTTAGAGTAAACCTATCTGCTGAGCTATTATAACAGTTAATGCATGTCCTTAAAACGAACATTGCTCTAGATACATAACATTTTCAAAAATAGTACTAAATTCAAAAGAGATTACAAAACAAATATTTTGGCAAATGCTATAAGGGTCAGATGCCTAAACTGAATATATTAATAAATGTTATTGGAACTTAAAGTTTAGAAGACAGGAAAGCAGACATAACATTCAAAATCCTAGCATCCAGATTGGCCTCTTCAGCAAGAAAATATCCAGCTTCTAGGGATTTGAACTTTATCTCAGATAAAATAAGCACATGATGACTTGAGTGGTTAGGACCAGAAGGACGCATAGGAGAATTTAAAGCCTACAATGGCTAATGTAGCTTTGAACTTATGGGGATATGTTTTGTTGCAGCAATGTAAAAGACAGGTTAACATTCTTCCAAACTGACCAACAAAAAATAAATTAAAGAATTCATCAGAGAAAAATATTAAAAGGTATGATCAAGAACAGCGACAGACTGTCCAGGTTGTCCATAGACAGCACATGACAAGTGTTGGTCTTTCAAAGTTACCAAACACTTTACCTTTAAATTGGCTATCTGACAATCTTGTATGGATGGATCAAGAAAAAAAATTACAGGTACTAGAACAGCTGATGCAGGAGCAGCTAAATGCTCACCACATTGAAGAATCTACAAGCCAATGCAATTCCCTTGTCTTAGTTTTTATAGAGAAATCAGGAAAATGGAGGACGTGAACAGATTTAGGAACCATAAATTAGATGAGTCAGCCAATGGGCTCTTTACAGCCTGGATGCCATTGCCTTCTTTATTACCTGAGCTATTGCTTTTGATTGTAATTGATTTAAATGATTGGTTTTTCCTGATCAATTTTCATGAGCATGACAGAGAAAGGTTTGCTTTCTCATTACCTACTTATGATAATAGTTGTTTAATACAGAAATAGCTTTGGAAAGTCTCAGCACAAGAAATGCTAAACAATCCTACCTTGTGCCAATATTTTGTACAATAGCCATTAGAAATAACATATAAGCAGTTTGTTCAATCTAAAATTTGCCATTATATGGATGATAACTTACAGGTTGTATCAGATGCAGATACCTTAGAGAAAAATGACTAGTGAAATAAAGAGAATTCTACCTTGCTGGAAGTTACAAGTTGCTCCTGAAAAAATACCAAGAGGAGATTTTATCAATTATCTAGGATTTAAGATAGGTTTGCACAAATTTCGATCAAAGAAAGTAAAAATCAGGAGACATCAATTCCAAATTCTTAATGATTTTTTTAAAATGCTAGAACACATTAATTGGCTTTGGCTCATAATTGAATTAACTACTCAAGAGCTAAGTCATTTCTTTCAAACCTTAGAAGGTGATAATTTACAGCTGAGGCAGAGTTTTTTGGAAATTAAATTGAGCAGTTTATGGCCAAGGGCCTACGCTCCAAGCCTGTTCCCTCTTCATCTCACAGGAATGGCCAGTGAGTACCCAGCTGTGTGGCTCTCTACTTCTGATCAAGACTGGATTGGGAGTTGGAAATCTATCAAATACTTAATGTCCTTTAGGGAAGGATGGTTTTTGAGATCTCTGTCCCACTAGCTGCCTTTATTGCAATTTCACAACTGAACCTATCTAGATTCAAGCCCTTCCCTGGTGTTCCACAGTCCAAAGAAAGGGCATTTGATGATGTTTATTTCTGCTATTCCTCTTACATAGTCTGCTTTGCTTGGCCTCGTGTTGTCAATGGTCATGGGCACAACACTGGCATTGTTAGCACTGTGCCTCTGTAAAGAATCACCTGTTACTTCCTTCTTGAGGTATAGGTAGAAAGAAGGGTAGCCTGGGTAAGTGTGCTTAGTGATTTTGGGCTTTCCTAAGGTCCTCTATATCATCTACTCACTGTTTCCATATGTCTTATACCATATTTCCCATGAATAAGATGACTCCCCAACTTACCTTTAAGTTTTCCAGTTAAAATATGGAGTTTGGAATACACTCACCATATAAGGCTACTCCTGTGCAGCACACTCAGGCTGCAAACTCTCTCTATTTTTTTTAAAATATCAGAGAACAGATGGTTTATACCACACAAATGAGTCCACTGAGTAGAAAGCTGAAAGGAAATGAGAGTTTCAAGGGAGCTGGCTATTCTTTTGGAAGTGGTAGGTGTTTGATCTACTGTGAAGGGTACTTAAAGATGAAAAGGCTAATTGTTTTCTCCAGATCAACTGATCCATTAGAGTCCTTGTAACAAATTGTTGTCTTCAGTTCCTGGAATTCCCTTTTGACAAATATGCATCCAGTGTTGTCTAGAACCAGACTCTCTCCCATGCACACACTGTGTTCATAAAGACTGTGAGGAAGCCTTGCTTAGATGAGAGCACAGCTACACTCAGTAGTTCAGCCAGATCCAGTGGCCAAGAGTGATGGGCAGTAAGAGAATTGGAAGAGTTGTGATGGCTGTGGGAAACAGCACAGTGGAGACAGAAAAAGAGCAAGTGTTCCTCCCGAATAACCTCAGCACATTAATATCATGGGAAATATTCATATATTCAAATACTCATATTCTAACTTTCTAGAAAGCATTACAGTCCTAAAGCTTTCCTGACCAAGAATTAGTTTTTAAAAGATTCTCTATAAAACATGTAATACTTGAAGTACCAATAAATTATAATCATGAGTTTGAAAACCATATCCAGTTGAAGAGAAGCATCTTGAAGGAAAGGTATGTGGAAGGAATATAAAAATTAAATCTGTTGCTGTTGGCTCTGTTATATTTACAAGTTTGGTTAAAGATGAAATTTAGCTTTGTGTGGTTCAACTTCAACCTGAAACCTTCAGGATGAAAGAACAGGTTCATCCAAGCCATCATAGTATGTGTTTATGCTCTTTGCTTCATGACTGATAGCACTTCCTTCAGCATTCTGGAACAACTCATTGTTGCTGGATGTGGAATTGGCAAGCAAGGCAGGTGGGTGCTATCAATCCTTGCCAGGAAATGAAGAGAAACAGTCCACACACACACTCCATTCTTGATCTCTTGTTAACACCAAAGGTGGTTTTTGAAAGCCTAAGTGGAAACTCCATTTATTTGTGGAACAGAGATTTTTGGAGAGATTAAGTAAAGAACTTATACACCGAACTGTAGAGGGAACAAGGTTCACACTCTCACAGAGAATCACTTGAGAAACCAGAAATCTTAATCCTGCAGGCTTTTCTCTGCAACAGAAGGGACTTAATTCCCACTCCATCCAGAAGGCTGGAGTGGATGGTGTTTATGGTCTGGTGATCTTTTGCTATTCTGTGGAGCCTGCTTCCATCTGAATCCCCCAGACTGCAGAACATTGTAACTCAGTCACTAAAACACATCTTATGAAAGAGGCCAAAGGTGCTTTTCAAAAGTGATGTACATTGCAAAGGAGTTATCATTTAGCCATGCCCTAAGCTTTATTTGATAATTGTCACAGGAAACTCCTTTTCAGAAGCTGTACTGTGTTTATGTTTGTCAAAAAATAAACCACTAGAGGTCAGACGCCTGAAGTTTGAGCCAGTCTGGCTAAGTATGTTGTGTTAAATGGGGTTTCCTTCTTGCCTCTTCAAGGTTTGTTCCTATCTTGGCAGTAGAACTTTCAGGGGACCTCTCCCCAACCAGCGCCCATCTTAGAGTTTCTATTGTTGCAATGAAACACATTGACCAAAAAGCAACTTGAGGAGGAGAGGGTTCATTAGGTTTGTACTTCTAAATCACTGTTCATCATCAAAGGAAGTCAGCATAGGGATGCAAGCAGGGCAGAAATCTGGAAGCAGAAGCTGATGCAGTGGCCATGGAGGGGTGCTGCTTACTGGCTTGAATTCCATGCCCTGACTACCAGCCCAGGGATTGCACCACCCACAATGGGCTATGCCCTCGTCCCAATTGACCACTAATGGAGGAAATGTCTTACAGCTGGATATCATAGAGGCATTTCTTCAATGGTGCTCCTTCCTCTCTGATGACTCTAGCTTGTGTCAAGTTGACACACAAAACTAGCCAGCATACCACCTACCACCACCATGAATCAACCAAAATAGCAAGCAGGAAAATATCTATCATATGAAACTTCCTTGAGTTTTGGAGATCTCAGTGGGAACTGAAAAGAGTAAAGCCAATAAAGGGACTTTAAATTTGAAAAAAAAATAGCAAGTATTAGAAAACACATGTATCTCCATTTCATTTTTTTGATTCAGGCCTGTTTCTTGATAAAATATAAAGTAGCCATCTGTTTCTTCCAAATCATTGTTATGATTAAAACCTCCGTTAGCGAGTCAGGTGTGATGGTACATGCCTTGAGATTGAGGCCATCCTCAGAGACAATTAAATCAGTGAATAAACTTACTGTTACAATTCTGTCCTCCATACTTGCCATTATTTGACCAGGTGGTTGGGCCAGGGTCCAAGCTTTATAGTCTTCAAACCTAGGAATAGATGCCTCTTATTCACCTTTGGCCAAATTCCCCATGAGCCTAGGGGTTCCTTCCCTGTAGTGCTCACCAGCTTTCTTCCACACTGCCTAGGTCATGCTTGCCTGACTGGGATGAACCTTTTGTGTAAGGAACTTCAAATTCCAGGTCTGAGGCCTTTCTCAGGGTCTCTTCTTGAAGGCATTTGAAGGGCAAAGCATGTTGCATGGGCCCCAGAGTCATTCTGCATCTGCTGGTGAAGGCCTTATCAATATGGCTAAGAGGAGCTCAATGGGCAGATCCTCCAGAGGCAAAATGGCCATGGACTTCCACTCAGCTCCTCTGTGCTGACAGCTGCAGGAGTGTGCACTCTGATTGTAACTAGTTTTCAGGGAGATGAATGATCCTGGAAAGTATAGAAACAAAGACACAACTAATGACAAGAGACTTAATACACCTATATTGTCCCTGACAGAGGGACCTTGAAAGCCCATTCACTGCTCATGGGTTTGAGAAGACCTTAATTTACATATTTAAATCATCATGTGTTGGTTTTCAAATCCCTAATTCTTCCCTCTGGTGTGTGAAAATCTCTCTAAAACACAGCCAGGGCCTACACATAGAAACTACACCCACCTTCAAACAAAGTATCTAGCAAACTCAGACTCTTCTTGAAGCTTTGTCCATGTTGGGTTAAACATACTTCCTCCTCTAAACACTAGCCTATGTTTATATGCCCCTATAAATAATCAAAACTACACTGTTTTGTTTTTTTAGACAGGGTTTCTCTGTATAGCTTTGGTTGTCTTAGATTCACTTTGTGGATCAGGCTGACCTTGAACTCACAGTGATCTGCTTGGCTCTGCGTCCCCAGTGTTGGGATTAAAGGCATGAGCCATCACACACAGCTAAACCAAAATAATTTAATTAAATATACTGGCGAGCTGGGTGTGATGGCACATGCCATTAATCCCTGTACTCAAGAGGCTGAGACAGGAGGATCAATGTGAATTCCAGCGTGCTTTACAAAGGGAGTTCAGCACAGCAAAGCATACTCAGAGAAGCTCTGGCTCAGAAACAAACAAACAAGGAAACAACAAAAGAACAGAGGGGCCAACCCAGCCTCAATTATTTTGGCGCTCTGGATAAAGTTCCCTTGCTTCTTTTGGAAATCTACAAGGTCTCATATTTTTCCCTATACAGGGTTTCTCTGTATAGCTCTGGCTTTTCTGAAAGTCACTTTGCAGACCCAGCTGGCCTTAAGCTCAAAGAGATATACCTGCCTCTGCCTCCCAAATGCTAAGATTAAAGGCATTTGCCACCATGCCTGGCTAGAATCTTGACTTTATAGTTCAGTGTTTTTTATTTCAGTCAACCTGTAGTAGAAAAGATCAATTTTACTAGGGGCAAGTGGGTGGAGACTTATTGGATTAATCAGATAGGAGCTTCTGGAAGGAAGGTGGGGCTACATGTGGAGTAGCAAGTAGGAAGGTGTATAAAAGGATCAGAGGAGCTTTAGTAGAACATCAGATTCCCTGAGCCTGGAGTTGCTGCCTGATTAAGCTGAGAACAGTAGCCCTGTCACCATGTCACCAGTGTTCATATCAGGTAAGTCACTCACCTCCATCAGGAGGTTTCTTATATGCTGAGCTAGCTTTATCATCATCAAGATCCAGTTACATTTCCACTTTAGAATATTTAATATTGGTGCAATTTGGTTTTAATGAGAAATGGTCATTTACATGGATATTTACATATTCTAATTTTTTGTTCTCTTGAGTTTTTAGAGTCAAGGTAAGCAAGGCTGGCCCTGAACTATAGATACCGCCACTCTTTCCAGGTTTCTAGTTTCATTCTGGATTTCCAGTTAGTGTATTCTTTCTAAATGAATCCTTTTGCAGTATCTTAAATTATGTCTCTCACAAGGCCTAAGGCAGGATAAAGAGCTACAGAACTTTTTGCTTTGTTGCTGTCTAGTTTCTTATATTCTTTATATATTTTAAAATGTATCCCTCTGTCAGATGTAGATTTGGTAAAAATATTTTCCCATTATGTAGGCACCATTTTGTCCTATTGACAGCGTCTTTTGGCTTCCAGAAGGTTTTCAGTTTCATTAGTTCCCATTCATTAACTGCCAGTCTTAGTGCCTACACAACTGGTGTTCTGCTCAGGAGTTGTCTCCTGTAGCACTGTGTTTAATCCTATTCTCCACGTTCTCTTCAGAAGGTTCAGTGTATATGGTTTTACATTGAGATCTTTGATCCATGTGACCTTTTTTTGATGCAATGGAGTAAATAAAGTTGGCACAAAAATTGTGAGATAGTCTAAGCAATGACTGGTCCAGTGTGATACCCCTGTCAGGAGAAGAAGCTGACACTGCACAGAGGACTAGAAATCAGAGGCCAGATTACCCAGATACCTAGGATAGAGCCAAGAATGATCAGGGTCTGTCCCTGCACTGGGCTCTGTTGCCTTCTTTTGATCACTTCTCCCTTGTGGGATGCATTATCAGGCCACAGAGGAAGTGGATGCAGGTATTCCAGTTGAGAGTTGGCAGGCTGGGATCAGTTGATACAGGAGAAGGGTTCCTCTTCTCTGAGGAGGAGGGGATGGTCTTTGACAGGAAAGAAGGAATGAGCGTAGGACTAGGAGGAGACTAGGGTGTGGGCTATGATTGATATGTAAAGGGAATAACTTAAAAATAGATATAAATTTAAAAATAGAAATTAGTTAAGTGTGCTAAACCTGTCATTAAAAATGCAAACATTAAAAAACAGAACTACAGGGTTAAAAGAGGAGAATTATTCATTTTCTCAGACAATTTATCCTGTCCTTAGTGGTAGTCTCTAAACAAGTGTATATAATCAATACCAAAGGGACACAGTAGGATTTTTTTATAGGTGTGTGTGTGTGTGTGTGTGTGTGTGTGTGTGTAACATTTGTTACTAGAGAGTAGATCCTGAGGTTGAAAGGAAATTCAGGGGCTATAAAACAGTTGTTGGGGTAGGGAAAAGATGGGAAATAAATGTGTAAAACAATGTTTCTGAAATGCTAAAACAAAAAAGACTTTTTTGGTTTTGTTTTTGTTTTAAAGAAAGTGTACTAACCAACACCTTTCTTTTCACACTAAGAATCACATGCTGCAAAGCATGGTGATGTAAATTTGGTCCCGAAGACACATATTTTGGAAGAAGGGAACAGTGTCCCACATGTTATTTGACTTTTGTGTGTTTGTATTTGTATTTGGAGACAGGGTCTTACTATGTAGCTCTGGCTGTCTTGGAAGTCACAATGTAGATTAGGCTGGCCACCAACTCACAGAGATTTGCCTGGCTATGCTTCCCAAGTGTTGGGATTAAAAACATGCACCAAAATTCTGGCATGGTTTGATTTCTAATTACTGGTGGCTAGGCAATTGCCATGGTGTAGCGGTGGAGGTCAGAGAACAGAGGTGACTGTTCTCCACTTGGGTTCCTGAAATCAAATTGGGGTCTTCAGTCTTGGAGCAAGTGCATTTAACTCTGAAGCCTTCTCAGTGTCACTGGGTAAGGGAGAGCTAAAAGCACCTTTCATGCACTGAGGTTTCTACTCTTTTCTTCAAGAAAGGCACCAGTGTTTCCTGCATGGAATTTGGTCTTGTTATTTGACAGATTCTAACTGTATGGAGAAAGCTGACATGTGAGCTCTTCCTGAGTTTTCATTTGGAGTGCTAAGACCAGAGGCCAAGATTGCTCAGGTGTTTTAATAAGGCTCCTCTGCCTACCCTCCACCCCCAGTCAGGGTCTCATGTGGCAGGATATTAGATCCCATTGTGATCCCGGAGATTGTGAACTGTAAAACCATGTCTTTTCTTTGGTGTAGTTGAGCTCTAACATACACATTTTATCCAAATTTGGAAGATGGACATGTTTCATTTTGAAGAGTAGGAACAGCTAGAGTATGTGCATCATGCTATAGGTACATATTTGGGATTTTAATGGGCAACTACTTTAAGTTCAGAGAAGGCTGATTCTGTAATTACACTTTTATTAGAAGTTATGCCTAATAAGGGGATACATGTAAAAATTAAGTCTGACAGTGCTTCAGCATACATCTCTAGTAATACAAAACAGCTTTTTGCATCTTACAACCAAAAGCATATCATAGGTATACCACACAATCCTACAGGACAACAAGTGATCAATAAATAGAAAGGGTAACATGCTTATTATTATTTTTTGGTTTTTCTAGACATGGTTTCTCAGTGTAGACTTGGCCATCCTAGACTCACTTTATAAAGCAGGCTGGACTTGAACTCACAGCAATCCAGCTGCCTCTGCCTCCTGAGTGCTGGGATTAAAGGTGTTTGCAACCACACTCAGCAAATTTTAAAATGCTAATGAAAAAGGAAAAACAGCCCCAGAAAGACTTTGGATAATAGGAAAAAACCCTGCTGAACTAATTCAGCCTTTATATTTTAAAGATCTGTTGTCCTCAGTATGGAAACCAGGTTGTGTGTTAACTTTCTGTAAGAGGCTTTGTCTTTGTTTCCACAGGAAAAGAAAAGCCATCGGTCCTCTAAAGAGAGGTAATAGGGTAATAGTTCCCCAGACAGTTTAATCATTTAGTTCAAAGTAACATATAAGACTGGTTTGTTTTCTTCTTTTAAAAAAAGGAAACTTTTTTGTTTCTGTTGTTTGTTTGGTTTGGTTTTTCCAAGACAGGGTCTCTCCATGTAGCCCTTGACTGTCCTAGTCTTGCTTTGTAGACCAGGCTGGCCTCTAACTCTTAGACTCTCCCTGCCTCTGCCTCGCAAGTGCTGGGATTAAAGGTGTGTGTGTGTGTGTGTGTGTGTGTGTGTGTGTGTGTGTGTGTGTGTGTTTGTGACCATGCCTGGAAAAAAGGAGAATTTTATTGTTTGGTAGTAAAAAACACACTTAAGAGATTAGAAGTGGGGCACAATGGTGCACGCCTGTAATCCCAGCACTAGGTTTGCCCAGAAGAGAAAGGGCTCTGTGCAGATGTGCTGTCTTAAGATGCAGATCTGTGACTCCCCTGCAGAGATGGTCAGGGAAGTCCCTGGACATTTTCAAGCCACACTACATTGAGGAATTGGAACTATTTATATACCAGGTCATGCCCTTCCTTGGTGGCTTTGCACCCTACATTGGCCTGATAAGAAATCTCCACACATTGCATCTTAGTCTTGCCTATGTGAACGCGGACAGGGTACACATAGAGAAGTGTCTTAACAAGCTCCTTACTCAGTTCTCCAAACTCAACTGCCTCCAGCATCTTTACATGAACAACAACAACCTTTTCACTGACCACATGAAACAGTTGTGCAGGTAAGGAAGGATGGTGAGCTGTTTCTGCCATGTCAAGAAACTTTTTCATTTGAGCATTAGTAGGCACCTGAGTTGTGCCAGTTAGTAACTCATTATGGTATCTAGGTGGGTGTTGTTTTCATGTACTTACTGATTTTGTATTTTCGAACTCGGTGTAGTGTTGGATGTCCTGGACTCGCTTTGTAGACCAGGCTGACCTCAAACTCACAGCAATTTTCCTGCCTCCTTGTGTGCAGTGCTGGGATTGAAGATGTGTACCACAACATCCATTGATTGTTTCCTTCTTATTTAAACTCATTGTTTCAGTTCCCATTCATTTAACAAAGTCTGAGCTGGAGTAGGAGATGGGTACAGAGCTGCATTACAAATATGTCAACTGCACAAGTGGATCAGATGCACTGAGTGAAGTTTGTGTATTCTTCTTTCTGATCTCATCTGAGATGATGAAGCGAAAAGGACAGAACAAGGGCGCTGAGATGGAGAGGACCCACACCTGCGGTTCCTAGTGGAGTTCTTCACACTGATCTCTGTGAACAAAAACCAGTTTGTTCCTTCGTTAATGTCTCTCTCACTCTTTGATTTCCCTCGGAGGGAAGGATGACTTAATTGCAGGTTGGGACCTAGTAGATGGAAACTGGTGACAGTGGCATATGGTTTCATCAGTTCCAAGGGTGGAGCACTGATATCCTGGATACAGGTTGTCCTAGATAACAAGGAGGAGCATGACCTCTGTTAGACACATGCCACTACCTTTCTGTGATCCTCCTCTCTGGCTATGCCCTCCTGGAATGATGATGCAATATGTAGTTGTCTCTTTTACCGAATGATGTTTGACAGCTGTAGATGTGTGATTTTTAAAAAAGAATTATTTATTATGACATATACAGTGCTCTGCCTGCATTTACACCTGCAGGCCTGAAGAGGGCATTAGGTCACTTTATACATGGTATGAGCCACCACATGGTTTCCTGGGAATTGAACTCAGGACCTCTAAAAGAGCAGTCAGTGCTCTTAACCTCTGAGTCATCTCTCCAGTCCTAGATGTGTGATCTAAATAATTACACTTGTAGTGTTATGCCCTAGGAGACAATAATATGAGCAGATACCAACAAGCTCTACCTCCAGTGCTCACTTTCAGCATAAGCATAGACTTACTGTGCATATGTGATCCCATCTTTCCTGTTGTCAACCTAACTGATATCCTCCAACATCATGAGACAGAACTAATTTTCTTCTTCTTTCTCCAGATGTCTGAAGACCCAGTTCGAGTCCTTGTCTATGGTACTCTGCCATCTCTCACAGACAGATTTGGAATACTTGTCACGATGTCAGAGTCTCCGCCAACTGAAACACTTGGACTTCAGTGGTATTTTGTTATCCATGTCCCATCCCACAGGTCTCCGACTTCTCATTGAGAATGTAGCAGACACTCTGCAGACCGTGAAGTTAGACAACTGCAGGCTGGAGGACTCTCACCTCAGTGTCCTGCTGCCTGCCCTGAGCCAGTGCTCCCAGCTCACCAGAGTCTATTTCTATGACAATCTCTTCTCCAGAGCTGCACTGAAGGACCTTCTGCAATGCATGGCCAATCTAAACAAGCTATGAGTAGAGCTCTACCCTGCCCCTCTAGAGTGCTATGTTCACCAAGGTCATATCCTTGTGGAAACATTTGACCTACTATGTTTTGGGCTACTGGACATACTTATGTCTAAAAGGCAACCAAAGACAATTGTCTTTACTACAGCCATGTGCTTTAAATGTCATCAGCGCTCTGTGTCTGTCAGGAAGACCAGACTTTGTCCATGTTGGCATTAAATAGGAGAAGATTGCTCCTGGTTGCTGAGAATTCAAAATCAAGGAGAAGCACTTTCATTAAGGGCTCCATGAACATGTGATTTTAGACACAGCTTGGTGTTTCAGGATATTTGATTCCATTGTGAACCTGAGATGGTGAACTCAGTAAAACCTGTTTCTAGTTGTAAAGATGTTCATCCCCAACACAGCACCTTTAATTCAAGACCTTTCTGTTTATCATAAACAGGTGGTTATGATGTGGCTCAAACCTATCACACATCTTTAATCTAAGCGGTTTCTGTAAATAAGAGCTAAATAAAATGAACCCTGGGTCAAGAGACAGAGCAAGAAACCAGCTGACAGGAGTTCAGGAGAAAGGGCTGGACTTTGCAAAAAGGGTATATAAGACTGAATGGAAAGACGAGGCTTTGGGCTTTTTCTTCTTCTGTGTAAGTTGAGTAGGAAGGTCTGCTATGTGCTTTCTCTGTCTCTCTGAGCTAGCAAGTTTTCACCCCAACATCTGGCTTCTGAGTCTTCATTGGTAAAATAGAATGTATAGGAGTTTATTTAGAAAACATCATCTTGGCACCCCAAGGAGTGGCACAACCCCACAGACAAATCTCTCCTGCTAGGGATGAACTGAGTAGCCACCAGATTTGGCAAGTCATCTGGAAAGTATTCCAGGAGAGAGTTTAGGATGGCAAATCCCATAAAATTGAGCTTTAGAACCCTAAAGAGTGTTCCTCTACATGGCTTGAAAAACATCAGAAAATAAAAAGCAAAATGGCCTAGCTATAGATTGTCCCAATACCCATCATGATTATTTTCATTTTGGTGTTATTTTTCCTTCATCTTAATAGTTATAATGGCTTTTTGTACTTATTCAATGATAAAGTAGAATAATAAAATGTAAGTCATAGGAGTTAAATTAGAGATGCTTATAAACAAGAATAAGAAAAATTCTCAGACCCATAGAGAGGATTTTACACAAAAGCGTACCAAACCATGACAGAAGAAAATGATAGTGGGTAGACCAAGATTGTTTGAATGTCAACCTCAGCTTATCCACTTACTACACAAGACCTACCAATAGATGATAGGCACTCTAAAGTTCATAATGAAGGACATGTAGTCCATAGACATTAGATTTGAGGATTTTTAAGAGAGTAGTCATCTATTATGAATGCATTCATCTTATGTGAAGCAGATTCTAAATTCATGGGTAAAGTAGAAGAGTATTATCCCACAATACTGTTAAAGTTTGGAAACAGCGATATTGGAAACTGGTCCTCAGTTGCAATAGAAATTGTAGTGGAAGAATGATGTGCAGGCCATAGGACAGTGAAAGGAGACCAGAGGTGTTGATATTTTCCAGATCAGTTACTAGTTGAAGGTCACTATTCTTATATACAAAGGCAGTGTGAATTTGATGAACACACATTGGCAATCTGTCATCTAGCCACTTTAAATTCTTGGGATAATGGTGAAGAATCAGGAACGAGGTCTGAGTCATTTACTAAAATTACACAAGGCCCTAAAGAGTCATTCCCTGATTTTTTCCCAAAGACTGACTTCAGCTGTAACTAGAACAATATCAGATTCAGGAGTCAGAAAATACTAATTAAATATTTGGCTTTTTATAATCCTAACTCAGGATGCAAAAGAGGGATTAGGCCTTTAAAGACAAAGGCAGTACCAATAGAGGAATGGATTAGAGATATAGCTTATATCAGATATTTTGTTTATGATGCTAATCTGATAGGAGAACTAATTTCTAAACACCTTAGAAAAATTCAATATAGCAGATGTTTCAACAGTGGAAAGCAAGAATATTTGATAAGGGATAGTAGGCGAGGGGTACATAGACACAGTTATTTAGGGTGAGAATCCAAAAAGTAGTCCCCAGCCTTCCAGAGTAGGCAAAAGTTGTGGCAAAGACAGGCATAATGAATACGGATCAACCAGGGATAGGCAAGGAAACCTTTTGCTCTCAGGAAACAGGAGGAGGGGCCTCCTGCAGGCCCCAACATCAAATTCAATGTCCTGTCAGTTTAGAATAAACCTATCTCCAGAGCAATTAAAAGAGTTAATGCCTGCCCTTAAAAGGAGCATTGCTCTAGATAATTTAAAGTACACAACAGCTTCCAAAATACTACAGATTTTCAAAAAAGATTACAAAACAACTATTTTGGTAAACTGCTATAAAGGGTCAGATACCTAAGCTCAATTTAATAAAAAATGTTACTGGAACTGAAGGTTTTGAAGACAGGAAAGAGACATATGAATCATTTCCCCAAAATCCTGGCAGCCAGATTCTAGGGATTTGAACTTCACCTCAGATAAAATAAGCCCATGGTGGGTTGAATGTGTAGAACCAGAAGGAGAAATAGCACAATTTAAAGCATACATGGCTACTATAGCTATAAATTTATGGGGATATGTTTTGTTGCAGCAATGGAAAACACAGACTAACATTCCTCCAATCTCAGAAACAAAGTATAAAATAAAGAATGCTTCAGAGAAAAAATTTAAAAGGTCTTATCAAGAACCGTGACTGATTATCCAGTTTGTCCATAAACAGGACATGACAAGTGTTGGTCTTTCAAAATTACCAAATGTCCTACCTTTAAAATAGCTGACAAACTTGTATGGGTGAATCAAGGGTATAGTACAAGAGAAAAATTATTGGTACTAGAAGAGCTGATACAGGAGCAGATAAAGTTCAACACACTGAAAAACATCTACAAGCCCATGGAATTCTTCTGTCTTTGATTTTAAGGAAGAAATCAGGAAAATGGAGGATGTTAACAGATTTAGGAATCATAAGTTAGATGAGTCAGTCAATGGGCTTATTACAGCCTGGATGCCATTGCCTTCTTTATTACCTAAGCTATGGCTTTTTATTGTAATTGATTTAAAAGATTGCTTTTTCCTGATCAATTTGCATGAGCATGACAGAGAAAGGTTTGCTTTCTCATTACCTACTAATAATAATAGTTGTTTAATATAGAGATAGCTGTGGAAAGTCTCAGCACAAGAAATGCTAAACAATCCCACCTTGTGCCAATATTTTGTACAATAACCCTTATAAATTACTCATAAGCAGTTTCCTAAATCTAAAATTTACCGTTATATTGATGATATCTTACAGGTTGATTCAGATGCAGATACCTTAGGGAAAAATGATTAATGAAATAAAGAGAATTTTATCTTGGTAGAAGTTAGAAATTGTTCCTGAAATAATACCAAAGGGAGATTCTATCAATATCTAGTATTTAAGGTAGGTTTACAAAAAATTCAATCACAGAAAGTATAAATCAGGAGGGATCAATTACAACTTCTTAATTTTCCCTCTCCCTGCCCTCACCCATCCTTCAATCTGCCCTCACCCCTCCCTCTCCCCACCCTCACCCTCCTCTCTGCCTGCTCCCCACCCTCACTGCTCCTTTTCTCCATCCTCTCATGTCCCTCTCCCCCCACTCAGTCCCTTCTCTCTGCACTCAACCCTCCCTCTCCCCTCCTTCTTCCTACCCCTCTGTTCAACAGGTTTCATGTTAAAAGTCCTGGAGAGATGAGGCTTACAAGTAGTCTAACTGAAAACAGTAAAAAATTATATAGCAAGCATAAAGCTAGCATCAAATTACATGTAGAGAAAATTAAAGCAATTCCACTAAAACCATGTAGAAACCAGGCTTCCCACTCCCATTGTATATGTTCAATATAGGACTTGAACTACTTACCAGAGACACACGACAACTAATGGAAATCAAGCAAATATGAATTCAAAGGGGAAATTCAAAATATTCCTATTTTCAGATGATATGATTGCGTACATGAGTAACCCAAAAAATTCTACAGGAGAACTACTACAGCTGCAAAAATTCAGCTGGATACAAATTTAAGTTTAAAAAATCACTATCCCTCCTTATAAACATGAGAAATAGGCTGAGAAAGTAATTATGGAAATGATACACTTCATAATAGCCCCAAATAATATTAAATATTTTACTATTACATGAGACAAGCAAATAAAACTTCATATGTCAGAAACTCCAAGGCATTTGGGAAAAAAATTGAAGAAGAACCTATAAGTTGGAAAGATCTCCCATGATCATGGAACAGTAGGATTTACATAGATAAAATGGCCATTTGACAAAAAGCAATCTACAGATTCAATACAATTCCCATCAAAATGTCAAAAAAATAATGTACAGAACTTGAAATAGCAATTCTAAATTTCATTTGCAAAAATACCAGCATCGATAAGACAGTCCTGAACAATTATAAAAAAAAATTCTGGAGTTATCACAATTGCTAACTTAAGCTGTATTCCAGAGCAATAGTAATAAACACTGCATGGCGTTGGCATAGAAATAGACTGGGTTATCAAGAGATTCAAATCAAAGGTTCAGAGAAATCCACACACCCATGGACACTTGATTATTGTAGAATAAGACAAAAACATAAAATGAAAAGTTTAAAGCGTCTTCAAAATTATACTGGTCTAACTGGATGTCTACATGTAGAATAATGCCAATAGAACCATATTTATCACCCTGCACCAAACTCGAGTAAAAAATGGATTTAAAAATGCACCCTAAAAATAAAACAAAATAAAACAAACAAACAAACAAACAAACAACAACAATGAGAAAACCACACCATAAAACCAAACCCACTAAATCTATTAGAAGATCAAATGGGGAAAAGCCTTGAACTGATTGTCACAGGAGACAACTTCATGTACAGAACACCAACAGCTCAGTCTCTAAGATATACAATTCAAAAATGGTACCTAATGAAACTGAAAAGCTTCTGTAAGGCAAAGGACACTTTGAATGGAACAAAATGGCAGCCTCCAGATGGAGTAAAGAGCTTTACATTTGACAGGGGCTAATATCCAAAAGATATAAAGAACATAAGTAAATAAATATCTGTAAGCCAAATAATTTAATTAAATTATGGTCCAGTGACAGAGAATTCTCAATAGGGTAATACTAATGGCTGAGAAATACCTAAAGAAATGTTCAACATCCTTAGTCATCAAGGAATGCAAATCAAAATGACTCTGTAATTCCATCTTACACCCATATGAATGGATAAGATCAAAAGCTCAAGTGACAGCATATTATGGCAAGGATGAGGAGAAAGGAAAACACTGCTTCATTGCTGGTGGGAGTGCAAACTTGTACAACCACTTTAGAAATTAATTTGGTGCTTTCTGAGGGTATTTAGAATAGTGATACTACATTTGATTTTAGGCCAATTTCTAAGACATTATAATTGGGAATAGTGCTAAGTCAAGACCCAGATATACTACTCCTGGGTATATATGTGAAAGATTTTCCACCATCCAACAAGGATATTTGCTCAATTATGCTCGTGGAATCTTGATTCATAATAACCAGCATCTCAAACAGCCTGGCTGTCCATCAAACAAGGAATGGATAAAGAAACTGTTGTACTTTTACAAAGTGGAATATTACTCAGCTATTAAAAACAAGGTAATCTTGAAAATTTCAGGCAGATGGATGGAAGTAGAAAAGATTAACCTGAATGAGATAACCCAGATTCAGAAAGACACCCATGATGTATACTCATTCAGAAGCTGATATTAGCCGTATATACTCGACAACCACACTACAACCTACAGGCCTAAAGAAGCTAAATAACAAAGAGGACTCTAGGGGGGGATACTGAATTCCTAATCACAAGGGCAAGCAGAACACACAGCAGAAGCAGTTGAAGAGAGGGAACTAGAAGGGAGCCTACCATAAAGGTCTGCTGAAGGACTCCACCAGGCAGGGGATTCACGCAGATGCTGATACCACAGCCAAATTTTGGGGCTGAGCACAGGGAGTCTTATGGAAGAGTTGTGGCATAGAAGGAACTGGAAGGGGCAGGAGATCCACAAGGAGACCAACAATGCCAACAAATCTGGATCCCAAAGGCCCTGTAGTGACTGATGCACCAACAAAGGACCAGGCTATGAGAAGATCTTGACCCCCTGCTCTGATGTAGTTGATAGACAGCACAGTTTCCATGTTAATCCCATAATATGGAGAGTAGTGGCTGCCTCAGACATGGACTCCATTGTCCACTAGTTGATGTCTTGTCCTTGATTGGGCAGCCTTGCCAGTCCACAGAGAAAAAGGATGTATGCATTCCAGATGAGACTTGATAGGCTGGGGTCATATGATAATGGAGGGTGGCTTCCCCTTTCTAAGGACTAGACGAGAGGGTAGAGAGAGGGATGAGGTGAGAAGATGAGGGAATGGATTACAATTGTGATGTGAAATGAATAGATTAAAAATAAGTACCTTTAATAAATGAATAATTTTATCGCCATACTTGTCCAGGAAAAGAAGTCATTCCCCTGGCCTCAGGTGTCCACGTTCCCAGAAGGGGAAATAAATATCCTTGTTACATATTTCAACCTAGGCTATTTTCCTTCCCAAACATTTCTATCTACTTATGTCGTATTATTACTGCCAAAATACTCTAGAAACTGTGCTCCCTTTCTCTATAAAGGCAAAGTTTCTATCCCTGTTCTAGCTATCTCCTCTTATCTCTCTGGATATTCTCTGTTTGACTGCCTGCCTTGATGAAATCTGTTTATTTTTCTATCTGTTCTGAACACTCTCAGATATTTCTGAATATTTTCCTATCTGATCCATAATAAAATTCTTTCCTGTAATACTGGAGTGGCTACTATTTTGGTGGTTTCTTTGTGTCCTCTTCATACAATTTAAATATTTAAAATATATTTCCTCTTAAGTGAATATTACTCTTCTGAAAACATGTGTTACAGATTTCAAGGAGCATATACAGAGACACAATGTCTTAGTTAGAAAGCAGTTAAGATCCCTGTGAATCAAAGAGTCAAACAGATAATAGCCAATTGTAGTCATCACATACATGACATACATCAAGATACGTTAAAAATAGCACCAGCTCAATTTCGTGTTAAACAAAATAGAAAGTAAATGAACATATTTGGAAAGTCATTTCTGTCTAATCTGAATTGGTCAAAATTTTGAGAAATATGGTCCAAAGACACATTATATGTTGAATATAATAAGATTTTTCTGAAAATTAGAGTATTAGAATTTCTATTGAAATCTAAAAGAATTCTAGCAAAACTTTGTGGTCATTTTGGTAACACAATTAGATTAAACAGAACATAACCCTGTCATATATTGCATAGATTATTTTGAAGATTTTATGACTCCATTATCCTGTGTAGCTCAAAGCATCCCTCTTTTGACATGATAGCTTTGTTTCTCTGGGGGAATGGTACAAAATATTGCTAGCATGAGTAGCTCTTCATGAAGCCACTGCTATGTTAAATGTTTTTTGACATGATCTAGAAGATTCAAGACAGAAAGCTTCCTGATCCATTAATCTGTCATAAAATTCAAGTTATCTCTTTGACAATTTAGATTGAATCCTGGAATGGAAGATCTTTCAATAGTGTGAAATTATCTTTTCTTTTTCTGGCACAAAATACCAAAGTCGGCTACATCAATAGGTAGACCAACCACTGAAGTCTGAAGATTCTGTAGTAGTCATAGTGACAGACCATGGTGATGTCAGGATT